>NC_070630.1:24004272-24127005 GCF_947347685.1 Pleuronectes platessa
AGCAATAGCCTCTGTGCCCACACTGTTGAGACAGCCCCGACAAGCCCACACTCACTGAGAAAGATAAACCTCTACAGATGAGAGTCAAAACAAACACATAGACAATAACGGGTAGGCGCTGACTCATGAAAAGTGCTCAGTTTGAAGTATTTGACTGCATAAAAAATCTCATATACCCTGGCTGTACCAAAATGTACAATATATACATGTTTAATTGTATCAAGATGAGTATCAATGTATTCTATTGTGGTGGTACTGAACTTCTGCTTGATAATCGAATCAGGACGAATACTTATGGACTTGCAAACCTGCCATATGGGTTTGTTTGCTCTCAGGTAGACAGTGAAGTCATTTCTAATTGTGTTGCACTGTTTGTCACCAGTCTGCCTCATTTCTGTCTGGAGAGATAAAGAACAGGATTTGGGCATTTTCCCTGCCACAGCTCCTCACCACCACCCAACCGCCTCCCTCCTCCATATCCCACCCTGGTATTTGGGAGCCTCTCACGAATACCAGCATGGACGAGCATGTCCTACCACTGAACCCCGACCCACCTCCCTGGTAACGCACAAGCACACACACATTCATGCACCCGCCCTTATCGCCAGCATTGTGCTGCCGAGTTGTTCGCTTCCTGCTTAGCTCTCACACACACACACACACACACACACACACACACACACACATATTTACTTGCAAACCATCGCACACACACTGCCTCAACGCATTCTTCGACTTTCACACAAACAGCAGCATCATCGCAGTACCAACCTTATTTCACCTGCTGAGATTCAATCTCACATAACTTCAAGTGCAGCCACACACTGTGACACACAAACTTCAGACATAGGCATACACTGCAGTAAGTAATGGTGTGTGTGTGTGTGTGTGTGTGTGTGTGTGTGTGTGTGTGTGTGTGTGTGTGTGTGTGTGCGTGTGTGCGTGCGTGTGTGCGTGCGTGTGTCCTGTCTGAGATTTGCTGGAGATGCCTATCTGGACCCTACAGGATGATTTAAGCAGACAGCAGATGGGAAGAGAGGACAGGGAGATAGAAAGATAGAGTAGTGAGTCAGAGAGGGAGGTGGGCTGAGGGGGTCTGCTTCCAAATATACCTGTAATGTTGATGTCCTCACACTGTCACACACACACACACACACACACACAAGCACACACACAAACTGCCTGGATTGACACATTTGTGTACTATTATGTCTTTGTCTGTCCTGAGGAGTAACTGCTGTTAATGTTGATGATTCCCTGCCACTGCTGTTAAAGAGCAATGGTTGCCTGTTTATTTTGAAGTTTGTTATTATTGAACGTAGCACGTCTCCAAACTGTGCCACACTCGACACTGCACTCACGTTGACCGTGGAGCCAATAAGATGAATGGCTCTCGAGATATGAGTGCCACATATAGACGGACAGAGATTCCTGGAATTATTAGAAGATAGTAATACCTGCCTAAATAGACATGAAGATGGATTGTCTCCTAATTAAGAGACTAATCACAACCATGGTCAAGCTTCTGCTGCAACAACATTTTTTCTATTGGATTTGGAAACACAATAAATCAATCTCTGCCATACGCTTTAGATTATGCACTTATCACTAAAATGAATAATGCCTAGTATGTCTAGTTTGTTTAATTTCAAGTTTAATTAAAAACTTTAAAAGTGACAAGTTGTGATTTTATGCAGGGCTCTTCTTCGATTGGATCAGTGGCAGCCATCATTTCATCCAAGTCTTGGCCAGAAAGTTGGTTCTCAATCTGTTAACTTAAATGATGATGTGATATGAGGTGTCACAGTAATATGCAGTTAACCACAGAATGTAGGCTTATCTCAATGCCCCAGTTAGTCACACAACAAGGAGTCAAACATTTCTACATAATCTGATCTGTTTCCACATGTCACTTGTCTTCCCAAAGTAACCAGACATATCACTGCTCTCCAGATAATGACATCTCCAGTTTATTGTGGTTTGGTTTTTGCTCTTTTTTCTAAATTTTTTGTTTTTTTACACACTCAACATTTTTACTGGTGTATTTTCTACAAATAGGTTATGAAATCCTAATGCACTGCAGAGTGTCTGTTCTGCCAAGTGGCCGACAGCAGCGTTGGGTGAACACCAGAGTTGAGTACGGCCTAAAAGAAACAAGTAGCCAAAAGAAACAAGTCACTCTGCCCTGTCTCAAATTGTGTATATAGACAGTCTGACACACCGTTGCTTCAGCATTTCACAAAAAGAATTGAAATATTGAATTACGGTTTCCTACCTCCACTAACAAGACTATATTTGGTCAAGGTGACTCTGTCCACTGAAATCGAAACAATTCATCTTTGAGTCCAAGTGACAACTGGTCAAAAGTGTTAAAGGCCCCATATCTTACACCTTTCTGGGATTTAATTTCAGGTATGAAGATGATATATCAGGGGTTTAAAGACAAAAAAACTGCTGCAATGTATATCTCCATGTCCTCTCTTCTGCCTCTCTGGAGCTGCAGACAGTTTTCGCCTGCCTCTTGAGCCCCGTCTCTGATTGGCTGACTGCACTTTGAGTGACACATGACCAGGCCTATCACCGGTCTCATTCTGGGGCATCGACTATCTTTGGAAAACACAGTTGAAAGTCCCGTTATGTTTGCAGCTATAGAAAAGACCAGCCACATATATATTCACAGTCGGTTACAGCAGGATGTTTCTGAACAGTAAGTTACACCGCTCAGTATAGAGTAACGTAGACCTTACTCTATACTGAGCACAGCGACACGGCACGTCAGAAGAAATAAAGTGTAGACGCTGGGCTCGAACAGTAACGTTCTCAGGAGGAATGAGCACGGACACATTCTCTCCCTTGCATCCCTCCACGCTGAAGTGTTTCTTCAGTGTTTTTGTTGTGGTTAGCCTGTGGTAGCGAACAAGCTGCTAGCTCAGTAACAAGTCTGCTTGGTGTCACGTTCAGTGTGGTGGGGTGATGGTGGTGGTGGAGGTGACAGGGAGAGGGGGTGGTGGGTCCGGAGGCTGGACTGGTAACGGCTTGGTGGGGCTGAGAGACGAGTGCGAACCCATATGACTCATACGGTGGAGGAAGTACGAAATGAGACGTTTCGATAACATATTTCTTATAAAGCAGTGGTTCTCAAAGTGGGGGGCGCGGACACTCTCCAGGGGGGGAGCAATGTCACAGACAGAAAAAAAAAAAGACCAACGACCTGTCGCTGGTTAGTGAAGGCTCCCTCAGTGGTGAAATGCTAGGGGCTTGACTGACACAAACAAATCAAATACTGTTTCGTTCCTGATCCACCTATCAAAAGAGGGGTGTTATCATTTGAACGCGGGTTGCACGTACGCTTCCGAGTATAAAAGTAACTGCAGGCATGGTCAGCGCTCACCCTCACTGAGATGAACCCTGCAGAGTTTGTGCGATTGCTCTTGTTTCCTCTATCATTCAGATAGTCATTGCTTTATAAACAGTCTTTTGAAAGACTCAGTCCTTCCTTAGTAATACCTTCCTGCACTTGCAGCAGGCCTATTCGTAGCCTAATCTAAGGAGGGATTTGCTCCACAGTCTTTTTAGAAAGCTCATAGCCCCAAGAGCTAGCCTTCTAGCTAGGTAACTTCTTCCAACTGCAGCTAGCCCTTTTCTCCTTATCACCTACCTTTACATCTTCAATCCTCCACCGTGTTGCAACAAATAAAACACCAGCACTTGAATACTATTCTGTGCAGTCCCTGTCTACATTGTGTACTGTTCGTTTTGTTTGAAACCATTGCCTAGCACAGCCTTATTCATTATTCGTGTGCAAGTCGCTCCCAGCCACACATACAAACACACTCATACGACCACGACGTTGCAATTAGAACTTTATTAACATGACACACACTGTATCAGCAAACAAACACAACTATGGACAAGTTTCCGATTCGTAAAAGTCAGGCAACCGATGCGCCAGTTGCGAAGCAGCCAAAGCTTTGCAAATATGACGAGAGCTATTTGCAGTTTGGTTTCACCGTCACTGGCACGACTGAGCAACGTCCTCAGTGTGTTTTGTGTGCCGAGGGGCTGGCAAATGACAGCATGACGCCATGCAAATTAAAAAGGCACCTCGACAACGAACACCCTGTGGACTTCTTTAAAAGGTAAACGTGATGGCCTCCAGCAACAACAATTCACCATCTCCAAGCATAGCACTGTCTCCAAACTATCTTTCTATCTATATTGAGTTTGAGAACCCCTGTTATAAACTGTTTTCATACTTTTAGGGTGTTCACAAATGACCCAACATATTTTTGAGGCCACCTTGACCTTTGACCTTTTACCACTGTAATCTAATCAGTTGAACTGTGAAAACAAGTAAACAATTGTGGAAAGGATTCCACATGGCATAAGATAAAGCATTCACGCAACGTTTTGTTTTCTGAGGTCACAGTGACCTTGACCTTGGACCTGAAAATTATAATCAGGTCAGCCCCCAAATGAATATTTATGTCCGATGTAATGAAATAACATAAGGTCACCATGACCTTGACCTTTGATCACCAAAATCGAATCATTTCATCTTTAATATAAATTGAACAATTGTATTTAATACAACCAAATTCCCTACATGTGATCTGGAGAGTGGACATACTTAGGTTTGGACAACCTGAAAACATAACGCCTGTGGCCACTGACTGTCACCGGAGTGGAGGCGTAGAAAGTGAGATGCCTCAGGGTCTAATAGAATGATGCACTGACTCATTGATGTTTAGAGACCAGTCCAACAGAAAGTTTATAAGCATACTCAGTTAGAAACATTTCCCCCTTGCTTTCAGTCATTGTGCTAAGCTAAGCTAATTTGTCGCCCTGCTGGAGCTAGTGAGAGTATTTTCCAAAAAGTCAATCTATTCCTTTAATACTGTCAAACTGTGTAATACCATTTCAGGGGTATTTAGATCGACAAAGCTTATCTCAGTGTGTTAATTAATCACACACAAATAAAAAATGATTTAATTTGTTCATCCTCTCTATGCATTGATGTGTGATGGTAGCTTTTCACTGTTTAATGATTAAATAAACTGTTAAAAGTGAAATACTTTGTGATGCAAAATTTAGAAGAACAAACAGCGAATTTTCTCCAGAGAATCCTCCCTCCTCCCTCTCTCTCTTACACACACACACACACACACACACACACTACAATTAGCCGAGGCCTTGCCCGGAGGCGGTGAGTCTTGGTAATAAGTGCTTGTTGATGTTTTCCAAATCTCGCTAATAGAAAGAATAAACATGGCCTAACCTTTTAATTGAGTGATGACATGACAATGATGGAGAGATTGTTAAGCACTCGGTGTGGAGCCAGAGAGGAGTGTCCTTGTGTTCCCTTCTTTAATTTCACCCCTCCATCCCCCACCATCCATCTGCCCAGTTCCTGTTTGTCTTAATTAGCACTGCTCACAGCGTCACGATGACTCAGGAGACTGGATTGTTTTATTCCTCCACTCCGTCAGCATGTCTCCCTGTCACTGCAGGGTTCAAGTACTGGAAATGCATCAAGTGACCTTTGGGTAAGGTGTTAGGCTTTGCTGTTAGCATGGAGCAGTGGTTACCGTTTATATATCAACAGCACATGAGTAACAGATAAGCCTCTCTGTCACACACTCCTGTCCCTATTTCTTCTGTAGCAACCTTAACTTTGACTGCTTTATTTTCCTTCTAGAAGAGGGATTGAAGTACCACTACCTGACATTAATGTGGTTTCACTAAAACTATGGTCTCATTACTGGAAACTATACCCGGAAATGTGCTAAATATACTTCGGCCTGAGCCAATTTCTCAATGAAACACATGACAAAGACCTAGTTTGATGATGTCATGAAGCAACAAGGGATCATGGGAGAAAATCTACCTGACCCTCACGGATGAGGTAAAGTATTAAACTTGTATTCATGTTGTGCAGTAAAGAGCAATGAATAATCATGAACCATTAGGATTGACTGATACAAACAGTCGTACATCGATTGCCCCTGAAATTAAAGCAGAGACGGCCAAAGCCAGGGGTAAAGTGGATCTGGGGCAATTAAAAGGCGACCAAAGGGAAACGTCCTGTTAACTTGACAAAAATTTGGATTGCTCAAAATATGTAGCAAAGGTCTATATTATACTTTTTGATACATCTTGTGAATATACAGATGAAGTTAGCTTCAGGATAGCTGTATACTGTTGCTCCATCTAGAACCTACTTCCAGGTGATTCTGCAACAAACGGCAAAAATAATCGTTTATGAACAATGAGTTCATAGTGAAACTTTTACCCGTATCAGGCTCCTGTTGACAGTCTGGGGTTCAGTCAGGGGCTGAAACAGGAACTTCGGCTGATCCACAGATGTTTAACAGTTTCAGGTCCTCCTCTTTTTCTGAGCCTTCAGCCAAAACAAGCAATTAGAGGAACAATTTGTCACTTAACATTAAGAACTTTCTCAGTTAAAAACCTGAAGGTATTATATGCACAGAATTTGTACAGAGACTCCCAAGAATGTTAAGTTAATGTTGGTGATGTGGAGCCACTTATATCTACGTAGGCATTTAATGACTTGTCTGCGTATTCATAAATCTATTCACACAAATAAGATGATAGAAGGAGCTGTAACAGAAGCTGAGGACCTTTTCCCTGACTAATCCTGCCCCCTGTTACACCACCATGGACTCTGCTGGTCACGGCGTCACTTCCAGGAGCTGTGGAACTGGACTGAGGTTCACACTCTGCACCTCTGGGATTGTCAAGCTTTATCATTCCAGTGCAGATAGGTCCTAAACCCAATAAGACATACAGGTGCCCTGAGAGTTGTCACTATCTGTACTGGTCAATTGGGAGAGGCGGAATACAAGGGTGGTCTTTTTTTAAGCGAGTGAGGTATAAACAAATCAATAGACTTTTATTTTTGAAATATCGATTTACCCTATCAAACACAGATGACAGGACCCTAGAATGATCAGCGCTGGTTCTCTCAGGCAGTGAGTCCAGAGGCATTACTGTTAACTAATTACTATTATTAGTTATAGTCGTACTGTTCTGCTACTGCAAGCTAAACAGAAAGTGCAAGTGTGAAAGGCCCATTCAGTCTGTTTACATGAAGACAATCAGGAAAAAAATGAGGTGTTTACAATTCTAATGAAAATTATTTTGTGATAAGATGCCATTTATATGCAGCCATACATACTCTAATTAAGATAAAATGTCCCTATGATGTATTTCCCTTTCTAGACTCTTTCTAACTGAATGCTCAATGGAAAAATATATGATTTAATTTTAAGCATGACTCTCTGTACCCCAGCCTTGCAAACTGTCTAGTTGGTTTCTGTACGATGCACATGGCTGACCGTAAACAGGCAGAGACCATGTGTTGCCACCGGCCGTAAAATACAACAACTAAGAGGATTAACTGTGATATAACACAGAAGAGGTGTTATGAGTTTACTTGGTTGGTGGTCATGGAAAATGTACAGCATAGTGATCATTTTTGGTCAAAACTTAAAAAGAATACAAACTAAAAACATTGTACAGAGTAACTGATACTGCCTGTCAAGCCTGAGGATCATTTTCTGAACTCCTTGTTACAGTGTAAATGCAGGCCTCTTACCAAACAGTGTTATAGCTTTATGCCTATGAGGACTTATTGTGTAACACTTGCAAACACATCTGTTTGCATTTTGTTATGTATGACTTGAAGAACGACTTTCAGCTCTTTATTTTTCAAAGCTTTCATTCTAATGCCCTCTCACTTGAATCTAGTATTTGATATACATAGATTTAGATATTTATTTTTGGTTCACACCTGTCTGCACACTGGCAAGACATGTGCCCATGCTCTGCACACATTTCAGGTTCTTACAGACATTCATTGACATTCATTGCAGTTATACTGGTGAGAGCCTGTTCCCAACATGAAGTGATAATAGTTCACTGACATAAAAAAGCTGCCTAAGAAGATCAATTGTTAATTATTAATGTTTGCATTGTTGCTCCCCTGCACATTGCTGTATTCAGGTGGCTGATCAGAGCTCTGCTCAGGTTGAAGATGGAAAGGGCTGTCCTGGCAGTAACAACAGGTCGCCAGTGGAAGGGTGTAAGTCTTCCCGTTCTGTTAACCACAAAGTACACATGCCCCCTCAGTCCTGAGGAGGGGAAAACATCTCTGTGGTGGTACCAGGAGCTAGAAGTGTAACAGAGTCATTCTTTCAGTTTATACATTTTGTCAACACAACACTATTTGCAGATGAACCTTTTCATATCTGTCAATATTCCATGTGTAGCAAAGTAACCAAGCAATGTTTTTATCATCCCTTTTTTTCTGTATCACAGTGGACTGGCAGGACACAGTGACATTACAGTGTTTGGCATTCAAGGTCAACAGAACACTTCAATTATACAGCATTGTGCTGAAATGATGTTATTAGCACAGGACTGGGCCGAAGCTTTAAACTGGACAGATTCTAAATACAGAGCCCTGGAAGCTCTTTCATCTCGTCCCTTTTGCCTGTTTCTTCCTCTTTTGTGCTTCAGAATTTCCGCCTCACCTTCACACAAGTGACAAATGGCTGGCTGCTAGAACAAGAGATTCCTTTTATGCACACATTTTTTTAACATGACTGGCATGACAACGGACAGGTGTACACCGGCTCTGTCACCCACGCACATCCAGACACTCACTCTAAGGAGCAGGGGTCTCTATCTGTCTGAGTGTGTGGGGGAGGTCCATGGCCCCCAGGGAACCAATGGCAGGTCAGCGTTGTGAGGCCAGACATGGGGTGTGGGTAGCGATGGGGGGGGGGGGGGGGGGGGGTTGTCAACCTATTAGAGAGCCACAGAGGAATTCTCTGTGAAACAGAGACTAGCTGACTGACAGAGACACCACACAGCTGCACGGCTGCAGCGCTGCAGACACCAAGCTGCACTCGCCATCTTTTTGAACTCCCTTTCTTTGTCTTCAGACCCATTTGAATGTCCTGCACTTGAATCTGAATCCAACTGAATCTATTTGTTCGAGCGGTAACTCAAGACAACAACAAACAGATGCTACTGATTTGATGCAGTACCTGCAAACAAGCAGTCTGTCCTTCAAAATTATGATGATATGAAGATTTTATTCTTGTTAGAGCCAAAGACGTGAGAGGTGTGATATAGGGGCGATTTGCACCACTCCCAATTTACACACACATACACACAAACACACACACACACACACACACCGTACACACATGCAAATCACTTGCCTTTAAGTTTTCAGGGGAAGATCTGTGTGTCTGCGTATTTATGAGAATATCATACACACCTAGTGTTTGCATTGGCCTAAGAGGTGTAGACAAATACACAAAAGAGAAGTAAAGAATCATGCACTGCGGTGTGTATGTGTGTGCGTGTGTGTGTGCGTGCGTGCGTGTGTGTGTGTGTGTGTGTGTGTGTGTGTGTGTCTATGTGAGCATGTGGATTCTCTTCCCACCAGCTAAATGATTTTCATTCTTTCAGCGTGTGAACTGAGACAAGACATTATCACACATGCCAGTCAGCGATCCAACAAGGAGAAATGCCACTGAAGAGCTGTGAGCAGCAGGCTCCTGTGGCTGCAGTGTTTTGTTTCCTCTTTATCTGATGAGTGTTGCATATGTTTCGCTCGCAATTCATTTCACTCACTCAAATGGCATGACACCAGAGTGAAGCCAAAACTCCTGCTATACTTATGCTATCTTTATTTTCATGACCATATAAACCACACACACACTCACACACACACATGCAGACATACACAAAACACAACCCCAAGCATACATGTGTGGTTTTGCAGTGCGGTGGCTTGATTGGCAGGAGGTAGAAAGGAGAGGAAGTGAAGCTGACAGGACTCTCAGGTGGTGTTAACTCCTGAGTGACAGGGAGGCCGCGCCCTCACCGACAGGCGGTGAGAGCAGGTTAACTCTACCGTGACTGGTCTGGAGCAGTTAATTCTAATATTTAAAACTTTGATGAAGATCAAGTTTTGCTTCACCTTTAAAATCAAGCCAATTTGCGGATGACATGCAACACGGGATAACATGCAACACGGGTTGTGACAATGACCTTGACCATGAGTTTGAAGATACATTTTTGGGGCTAGAGTGTCCTAATGTGACTTCAGGATTTTATGACACATTTCATAGTTTGTCACTCTGAACTTTCCATCGTTTCCCCTTGCTTTTGTTTCAGTCTCACTTTTTTCTGTCCCCTCCCCACCCTTTACCCCTTTCTCTCCTGTTGAGTACTATCTTGCATCTGGTCCCTTCTGTCTTCTCCTGTTTCTCTAGAGTGTTTCTGCTGATCCCTGACTTTCCCTGAAGTTCCCCAGGGTGTGTGTCTGTGTGTGTGCATGTAAAGCCAGGTGTCTGCTCTTTGGGCTGTGTCTGTCAATGGTGTCGGGTTTGGGGGGGAGGGCAGAAGCGAGTGTGTGTGGGTTGGTGTGTGTCTATCTATGTGTGTGAGTAGGAGCTGCCGGGGCACTGTGACCAGGAGCATCTGGGAGAAATTCCCAACATTCTCAGGGATCTGCCTGGGATAAAAGCTCTGCAGCACCGCCGTGCACCTGGCTGAGAGAGACACAGAGATATACAGGCATGGCCCAAACCTTGACACACACACACACACACATGCATCATCCTTGCACCAATTAACCTGAAAAGCAAAACTATATCCTCAAGTACAAAGGTCAAATACAAAAGTTGAACCCGAGGACCACCCTTTCTCTTCTCTCCTGAAAAATACAATGGATCTTTCACCCTTAAACTACCAGACATGCAGCAATCTGCCGATAATCTCCTGAAATTGGGCTGGATGTGTGTATGCAAATGTTTCGCTCCGTTTCTCCTGCCAGTGCCCTAGTAAAAACTCAATAATATGGTCAATATCAATAATATCCAAGTGAGCTAATGTGAGAAAATAGAAGGAGATATCATGAGGATTCACCACGGGGTGTGATGATACGTTTCTTACACGTGACAGATAAAAACTGAAATAACAAAATGAATGTATCTCATGATGAAAAGTAAGAGGAGCCACACATGTAGAAGACATCGACGAAGATGTTTTGAGCTTTTGGTGATGAGGGCTGATCTGCTTTGACCAAAAACGTGGAAAGGCAAACTCCCATTGTGGGTCAAACCCTAATGATTCAATCCCTCGTCTTGACACATTTGAGTATTTATAATCTTCATCTTCTTCCGCTCTGCAGGACTGCCAGTCAAGATGAGAGCATGAAATGAGTGTGAGAGCGAGTGAAAGTGTGCTGCTGGAGCTGTTTGTTGGATCAGAGGCCCTTGACAGTCTGTCATCTGTCAGCACCGGCAATCAAGAGCAGTGAGAAAACAAGCACAGACACAGAGGGACTGGATGTGAGGAAGAGGGATTTGTTATAGGAGACAAAACTCTGGTTAAACATTAACATGGGGATGTAAGATATGGGTACTTACAGTGCAAACACACAGCTAATCTGCACTGTAAACCGGACTTCTTTAAACTGTATGTATATGTATGGATTATTTGACTGTTTTGCTTTTAAATTGTTTTGGTAAAATTGTAATATTAGTGGCTGAATGTATCTAGGTGCATTTACTTGCATATTGTACTAATCTTGTGTGTAGTTTTTCGGACTTTTTTACCTTTTAACTCTATTTTTCTAAGTTTTAACTGAGTATACTGTTTATTTATTTATTGTCAGCTGCTCTTAATAATTAATATATTAGTAATAATGTAAAATGTGTTACAATAATGTACTCTTCTCTGCATAATGTGTGCTTTTATGTGTGTGTCCTTTAACTTAAGTATGCGCAGGGTCTACGAGTAATGTGTATTTTTACAGTAGTGTTACTCCTTTACTTTCAGGCTCCCTTCACACCTACCTTGTTTGGTATGGACCTTCGGACTTGTCAGTTTATTCCAGACCAAACTCGGTGTGTTAGGTGCCTCGGAACACAGTCTAGAAGAGGTGTTCTATGTCCGGATCAAACCAAACATGGTTTGGATCATTTGCAATGTGAAGACATTTCTTTGGATAGTTCAGACGCTCTGCAGAGTTGAGACCACATTGAAAAGTGGAAGAAAAGCAGAAGCAGCTCGCAACATTGGTTGGTGATGCTGGTAATATTATCATAATGAAATTACTGCGACAAAGAAAATAATGAACCAATGAACATCGCTCACATCTACAAAGCAATCAATGTCAAATGTAGGTGGACGTACAGTAGCACATGCGGGTGATGAGGACAGGACGTGCATATATCACAGGAAAGTTTTGTGCACAACCAAATAACCAGATCCAAGTAAACAAAGTAGTGAACCTTAGTTTGGACAACAGCTCAACATTTTGTACAATAAACATTTCAGAGCAAACTTTTTTATCAAGAATTAAATGAGTGGAATAATATCGGGCTTGTATGTGTCCGATGAATATGAAGCTAGCCGGTGCCCTTTAGTTTTTCAGTACTCCTGCCACCTGTCAGAAATTCTAATTCAGTTGTTTTTTTAATATTCTGTGCTAGGTGCTGCTAATTTCATAATGGTAATTTTAGCATCACTGTTAATTCCATAATTGATTTACAGATGGACAAAAGACACAACAGATGCTGTAGTTTGTCCTCTTTATGACAATCTAATGTGCGTAACATTCCTCCAAGTTGTAATGGATAAAATGATACATATGGATTTTACTCTAAAAGGCTTCCTCTTTATACCAGACTGTGTTTCCCAGCTCAGTTTGTTCTTTGATACAGAGCAAGTGTTTACATGTACTTCCCTCCCCTCCTCTTCTTTTGTTATTCCGCCCTTCCCCACTCCCTTTGCACTCCCCACCCTGTCTTCCATGTGTATGTATGTCTCAACACATGCTTCTTTATGTATGTGTGTGTACAGGCAGGTGTGTTCTCTTGCATGTGTGTGCGTGTGTGTGTGTGTGTGTGGCTGCTGGAATGTTGACCCACACAGAAAGAGGGTGAAAGACTTCCCAGACATCAAAGGGCAGGTAGCTGACAAGGAGAAGAGGGGGCGATAAGTCCAGTTAGATGACAATAGACCCCGACGCACACCTGGACTGTATGGAAAGGCAGCGACGTGGAGAGAACTGCACACATGTATACA
The DNA here is from genome assembly GCF_947347685.1 of Pleuronectes platessa. Lineage (NCBI taxonomy): Eukaryota > Metazoa > Chordata > Actinopteri > Pleuronectiformes > Pleuronectidae > Pleuronectes > Pleuronectes platessa. Next base: position 24,017,407 of record NC_070630.1, read on the forward strand.
CACACACAGACACACACACACACACACATGTGGCACACTTGCCGCTCAACACTTCCTCATTCATTTCCCTCTCCAGTTATGCTTCAAACACACACACATCCTCTTAAACGCCTTCAAGCACTTAGCTTGGTTACCATGCATGTCTCCGTAACGTTTATACGCTCCTCTCAGCCTCCTTGCAATCCACCCACACAGCCCCCCCCCCCCCCGCCCAATCCTCATCCCTGACCTCTGTACCCGCAGGTGTTGTGGTCTTTGTCCTTGGACATGTGTGAGCAGCTTGGTGTTGTGACGAGCCCTCAGACCCTCAACCACCCCAACGTCTCTTCTCTCAGGTGCAGCAGGCTCTCAGGTGAGCTTGTGCGGGGGGGAGGGGGGGGTGAAGATCAAGTATGAACTTCACACCTCACAAGTCAAAGCATTTAACTCGAACTCACTTTGTATCTAGTTTCTTTTGTTTTTCAGTTGGGTAATTGAATTAAGATGAAACACTTTGTCTCTACATCCACAGTGATATTTTGAATTCTATGTATAAATTCAAAGACCTTTACACATGACATAGGAAAATCCACTTATTATTTACTTCATCTAACCATCATATAACACATCAGTTTAATATGGTACCAGCTATTTTCCCAAAAAAAGAAAAAAGCCTCTATTTGAATATTTATAATAGATCATATAATTGATTTATAATAATTGTACATGAAAGGAATCACCCATTGGCAGGAGGCTCAGAGATGTTTCACGAGTGCAGCTCCCTTGTTCCCTAGACAACACACAGACAAAGTTAGCAGCTAGCTGGTAGGCATGGTAACGCATCTATCAGACCAAAACCCAGTTCAAAGGAAAGGTAAATGTTGGACTTACACACATGTTGTTGCCAGAAACAGGACTGCAAATTAATAACACTAGTTTGTCAATGTTGCTTGTTTCTGCTACCTTATGGTGTGTTAAACAAATTAAGCCTCATTTTATAAGCTGCACTCCCAGTGAGGTCGAAGGTAATGTGTAAATGTGTTCCATTAAGAATATCTAAATGTGTGTTTATGATGTGGTCGGGTTGGGGGTGGGGGGTTGCATTTAAACTTTAATACTTGACTAAAATGTATACGTATGTATACGTATGCACAGTAGACACTGTATCATTTTAACAAGGGGGGCTTTAGTTTGATAGAAGGTCGCCTCAGGGTTTTTTTTCCGGGGCCCTTAAAGCACTCCTAAAGGCCGGCGCATGCTTCTGCGTTTTCACGGGCCTGCAAGCGCAAGAGCCCTTCCGGGCCCCTTACGTGCTTATGTATCTCTTCTTACGTGCTTACGTGCGTCGCCCAATTTTTCTAACTATACGGCAAAGCGACGCAAGCCTCACGCAGCCCGCAAGGCTTGTGATTGGTCTGCTTACTACATCCCGTCCGGATTCTAGTTTCCGGTTTCATGCCCCATAATACCGGCAGAAACAACGGAAGATTTAGAAGAACGAATATGGACCAAATAGAAGAGCGTTTGGCAGAAGAGATCCGGTAGTATGATCACTTGTATAACCCGTCACTGACTGGCGGATTTGTCCGCCAGGAAAAGGCTATGAGGAGCCGCAGTGGCGATGTAAATAAACAATCGACGAAGAAGAAAGAAGGCGTCTCTAAGGTCGTCTTCGACAAAAAACATTACTCCGCCTAGTGTTCTGGCGGGGAATTGCTTTGTAAGAGGCGCAACGCTTGGGGAAGCATGAATGACAAAGAGTCCTGCGACACAGCTGCGTGAAAAGCCGCCGACGCAGTTGCAGAAGCATGCGCCGGCCTTAAATCTTAATCAGAGGTAAATCAACATTGTGACTCCGAAACTTGAAGTTACCTTGCTAAACACAAGTCTATCTTCATCGTGCAGCCTCTAGATGCAAAACAATCACAAAACCAAAACAATGAGCTCAGGGAATCCAGCAATAGAGTTGTTTGTCTGTCTTTCTTTCTGTTTTTCTGTCAGCAGGATTACAGAACTGATATCCATGAAATGAGTGACCCTCTAGTTCTATGGGTTTGTTGCTTCAATCAACAACTTTAACAATGCCTATAGCAATAGATACATGTATATAGTTAGTTGACTCATAGTAAATATAAGAACATTCATCAATGTAGCTTTAACTAGATAATGAAGCGATTCTTTGTAGCAATGTATAGATAAATGTGTCTACATACATATAAGGTATACATGTTGTATACTGTGCTTAGAGTTTAAATGTCTCACCAATGTGTTCACAGTCATCTTAATTCTGGAGGGATCCTGTAAAAACTTCCTCCAAGAAATAACAAACACATTATAGATGTCAAAACACAATGTCCTTCACACACATATCATCCTGCCACTTCAGAGGAGGTGGAGAGAAATGGCCAAGGTTCTTAGCAAAATGATTTGACATTTTTCTCCCAAGAAACGTTTCTCTTTCAAGGGGTTAAGCCGGGTTCCAGTGATCTCAGAGAGGCCTACCAGTCAAAGTGGCTCAGAGTAATTTTGTTTGAGCAAAAAGTCCCCGAGCCATGACTAAACAGGTAGATATGAATAACATAAAGGGGTGATGCTCATCTCCTGCTCCACTGTGCAGTCGTCTCACTGTATGTACCGAGTAAACTCAAACCTCAAAGCTTGTGTTCTGGGCAGACGAGAAGGTGTTTTGTCTGTTAGCTAGTCCAAGGGCGATCGGGAGGAAGCGAGGGAGATAACTCAGAGAGTAGATTGGATAACAGTGACCTTCTGCAGTGTTATACCCTCCTCCTGAGTGCTAACACAAGGGTTTGAGTTGAGGTAAGAGGTGGTGAGGGGACTCTGAGTTCTTAGGAGGTCAAACAAGGAGAAGCATAATTTATTAATGAGCCTCAAACTCAAGATGTGATCATGATTGTGAAATATCTGTTTGTGTTTACGTCAATGTTTATGTTTATACGTACCACACGATTTATTGTGATTCACACGCCCACTTGGTGATCACGTGGTTGCCATGTTTATTTTAGGTGACACAGTCCCATTAACGTTAGCACCACACATGAAAGAGGGCAAAGCGGCGGGGCTGCCACCAGCCACTCAGTGCCTTTCTTATCTGACTGCACGCGAGCGAGGTGGGGTCCAATCAGAGTCACTCCTTACCCTCACTTCCTGTTTTTCCTGCCGGGATGTCCCGTCACCTTGGTGACCCAGTGGCACATGCAGCCTTTCAGTACCACCGACCCCCCCCCCCCCCTCCCCCCCTTCAAAAGAGTCAACAGGCCTCAGGAAATTGGTTTAAGGTCTCTGAGAGGGAATAAGTCCATTTCCCAGTGGGCACTCATTAGAACAATGGCCAACTGCCAAGTCCACACTGGCTGCAATGTGACGTGTTTTCCTCCTCCTTGTTGACTGAGGTTAAGGTTAGCTAACTTAAACACTTGGTTATGATCAGAGAATCAGAGAAAGATCTTATACAGTCAGGTAATTGTAGATCTGTGACAGAACACCAGCTTTAGTGTAGAGTCCTGCACTGGGTCCCCATGGGTAAACCACAGAAAAGTTGTGTAACGGCTTAAAAAATATATTCACAACATATTCAGATGAATTCACAGGAGCAGGTAAAAATTAAATAAACACCGGAGGGTACCAGGTTTTTGCAGGATAGATCAGAAACCTAAATTATGTATTTTTAACATCTAGATCAGCTCAATGAATCCTTGTCATATGCAAGGATTTGTTTTATTGTGAAAGCCTATCACACCAACTTTAACCACTTCAATTCTCCTCAGATAACCGTCACTATCGAGCTAGAAACCAAAACAGATCATATAAAAACTACTTTCAGATATGCAGTGATCCCAGTGAGGAGCTGGATGTCAGAATGCAAATATCCGAGTGAGAGCATCAGGGCCCACTCGTGAAAAGTCAGCAAAATGTCCGAAAGAGCTGATGTGGGAAAGCAGCAAGAGATTCTCCGAAGGATTCACCGTGAGCAATCGGGTGTGTTGATGATGTTTGACACGCAACAGATGCAAAATTTACCAAAACAAAAGAAACCAAATATCTCAGGATGAAAAAGCGGAGCCACACAAGTAGAAGACACAGACAACGATGTCCAGAGAGCTTTTGGTGATAAGTGAGAATGTGCTGCAAACAAAAACACAAGATCTCTGCAGCAGAATTCATGTGTTACTTCCTGCCTCTGCCTGCTGCACCACCGCCTGTCTGAATTTGGATGTGCTATTGTTGGCAGAGAATCTCCCGCTGTGTTGTTGATGTGGAGACATGAGAACAGTTTAAGACAGGTACAGCGGTGAATACGTTCCCCGGTGGCTTTGCTGCTTGTAAAAAGTGCAAAGATGGCTTTTGATAGCACCACTCGCCGGCCAAACAGAAGGATAAGGAGGCCATAATCTACTCGATAAGCTTCGCTGGACTCTGCTTCAGTGTCCTGCAGATGCACCACAGGTCCAATCACCCCCCTGACCCCCGCAAACCCTAACTTTCCATCATGAGACACTGCTGGCAACAGATACATGAGCACATATTGTCAGAACAGTGGCTTGTCTCCTCTGTCATCACATATTGTGGCCACATGCTTGGTGTCTGTTTGTTGGAATCAGGTACGATTGGCCTCACGTATATAACATCTGTCAATAGCTTGGTCTGGCAGACCTGACTGTTGATGTAGCTGGTAAAATATTAGGCTGAACTGACATGTGCCGGCCACAAGACCACAAGAGAGTCCGCGGCACATCGAGTTTCTCTGAGCTCTTTCGATCCATTAGCGCGCAATATGGAAGTTTACACAAACCGGAGAGAGATGACGATTATTTAGTTCGTACAGATTTGGACTTGTGATGAGAGATTTCTCTCCTGGGACAGCAGAACAGTTTAAAAGATGCCTTCTGCTACATGAGCGTGCATATGTGCATGTGTGTGTTCTCTGTCAGGTTTTGTTAAAGGTCAGGACAGAACCTCAGGGAGACGTCTAGGCACACGCTCCCCTCACACCCATCTGCACCCCTACACCGCTTTCCCCCTTTCATTCAGAATAGGGTTAATGAGATCTGTCACCACCTCGCCCTGCGTTTATTATGAGTGAGCTCTTTCCTGTGTCAGGTAAAAATAATCAAGCGGTTCCACGGACACATTTGGCCACAGGACTCCTCAGGGGTCCTGAGATGGCTGATCTGGTTTTATACAGCTTCTCCGAGGGGAATGTGTTGGATGGAGGGGAGAACCGAGAGGAAGTGACTTTAGCTTTTAGGTTTGGAGTCAGGAATGTTGCCATCAACTCCTCGTCATTCTCATCTTACCTGCTAACATTCACACTGAAAATACATTTGGGTATTTTTGGCTCACTTGCTTATAAAAACACAAAGTTTGGCCGCTCTAAAGAGCAGTGTGAAAAAACAGTTTCAATTATTTGAATGGCAGCAACAAAGATATGATTTTAGTTCCACAAAGCTATGCTCGTGATTAACAATCCAGCTGATGTGCGATGGTAGATACCAGATTTTTGTCTCTGTGATGCCTATACAGTGGAAATTGAATTTGTGGTTCATAGCTTGAATGATATTTCAAGATTCTGTCGAGGCTACAGTCATAACTATTTTCTCTGTGACTTCTTTAAAATAGAAGAATAATTTTTTTATGAAAATAGTTTCTGGCTAAGTCTGTTGAAGATAGTAAAGAAGACAATGTTTTTTAGAAGACAAAGTTTTTAATAGTTCTCTTATAATGCTCACCATAATAAATGCATGCAAAATGTATTGTTTTGAGGTTGTTATTGAAGATTCAGAGGTGTATATTTCAAACTATGTGCATACATTGGTGGTGAATAATATCTGTTTTTGTCATCTTTAACAACTAAACTTTCCTAAATATTTGTTGACAAGCAACATGAGCTGAACTGAGCTTGATTTGAATAAATGTTTTGCAACTATGGAAACTTAACTTTGGCGAAAAATTCAATAAAGCCGATCTTTCCTCGATGTTCTGTCTTGTTCCTCAATGGGTTAACATTTGTTCTATACTCCTGATCGACATACCTTCCCCAGCAACTTTCACTTTCCCACACTGTAAAATCCCTTCATTCCAATACAAATGACTTTGTGCCCATGTTCCATGCTGCTATTCAATCACAGATTACCAATCATTTTCTTTGCAATTCTGCCTGTCTGTATTTATGACCTGGCACATCCCGCCTCATCCTTATTAGTCCAAAGGTTTAAGATACACTCTTCAATGTAATTGTGATACATTCAGAAAATAACCCTCATTGATGAGTAGCTCAGCTGGTAAACAACATACAATCTTGTTTTTAACATTTGAAATTACTGATGTTCACCACTTTCCAAAACAAAGCCTCTCTAAAAGTATCAAATACAAATTGACAACACAAATATGCACTGTGAATGTATTTATAATGCACCTGGAACTAATGACAATACCACTCCAAACTTGGTAGTATTTATACAACATTCTTACTACAAGAGGGATTTCAGTCTTTGTCACTGATTCAGTTAGAGATTGGGTAAATATTTCACATTCCATCAAACACCATGTGCACAAAGAACTTAATTGTAAACAGATGAAAGAAAATAGAGCACAAACTGTTTTTACCACGTTGGACAGTGCATAGATTGGCTAAAGGCAATAATGGTGAACTCAAGCTTTTCATACCTGACATCAGCACGAAATGGGTCAAACAAGTTAAATCTGCATGCGTCACAAGTGGGGTCAGATGTTGGTGTGGTGTCTTTCTTTCAAACAGTCCTCTCTTGTTCTGCTTTGAATTTTACAGAAACTTTAAATTGACTCTCTTCAACTCGTTGGTGTGCTTGGGTTGGATTTCATTTCCCCTTCTATTTTTTCCAGCCCTTCAACTTTGTCTCTCTGACTTCGGGCCAAATATTCATCCTGCTGAGAAGGCAAACCTCCTTTCAACTCTCCACACTGCACCCTCTGCCACTATTTCACACCCTCAACTGGAAGCCTCATTGGCCAAACACACGTGCACACACAGAGTATCAAACACACATATACACACACACATACACACACTGAATTCAAGAATGCCCAAACTGATTATGTGATGCACCTGTCAGCAAATGTGGACACCCACAAGCATTCGCACCAGCTCACACACACACTAACACACACACGCGCGCACACACACACACACACACACACACACACACACTAGACGGGAGCTGTTTATCCCAAAGAGGGCAGAGATGTAGGACCATGTAGGCCAATGTCAGTGTCAGGAGAAGAAAAATATTTTCATTGCAAGGGTATCTGTTCGTGTCAACAATCTGATAGGGTGCTCGGCAGAGATAGGCAGTTCCCATGAGGCCTGTGGCCTCGCCAGCGGCAAGGGGGTGGAGGGGGGTGGAGAGTTGGGGTGTGGGAAGAATTCAGGGTAAGGAGCAAGGGGGAGGGGGGGGGGGGGGGTCCGTTGTTCCCAGATATCAGGAACATGGTGAGTGTCAACACCTCCTGAGGGACAGATAGAGTGAGGTCAGGACGTGACAGACGAGTGATAGCCACTATGACACAGGTGAGTCTGTGATGCAGACTATGCGGTACTGAGCACCAACATTTATATTTATAGAACCATTTTCTGTGGAATTATCGACTCTAGCTCTTTAACCTCCCTCCATAGACATACAGTTTGGGTTTATTTGCTCAGGTCTTGAGATAGACCTCTGAGAATTCTGCCATTGCCCCAAAATTACGTCTCATTAGTAAAGATGCACCAACGAAACAGAGACAGCCAGGCTTATATCACAGGGCTTACGGATTTAATTGCATAGTTGTGTCTCAAACGCAGACAAATTTCATAAATCTGGACCGCAACCATAAGGGCTTGGGTATGCACTCAAACAGCCTCAATCCTTTGTGCCATTGATTCCACAAGTTGTTTGAAACTTTCCTTTGACATTCTGCTCCATGTTGACACGATTGCATCACATTGCTGCAGATTCAAGCAATGAATCTTACATCTGACCACATCCCATAGGTTTTTTATTGGATTCAGATCTGCTGAGTTAGGAGGCCTCTTAAGTTCACTGAACTCTTTGCCGTGTCCATGATACCAGTCTGAGACGACTTTTGCTTTGTGACATGTTGTATTATCGTGACGGACGGAGACATTAGAAGATGCTAAGCTGTGACCATAAATAGATTGATCTGGTCAACAGCAATGCTCAGAGAGGCTGTGGCATTAAACCATGACTCCAAAGTGTGCCAGGAAAACGCTCTTACACCACCACATGTCATGCATTCAGCTATATTTTTCTACACACCACAGTTCTAAGGTAATCTTACACATTCAGGTCCATTTTTATATACAGTCGTATGGCTCAGACTCAGACATATAAGGTTATTTGAGTTTCTATACTTAATTTATTTAGAAAAATGGACGGAACCAGATGAAGTGTGCAACTATCCAGGAGTCCCACATTCTCAGGTTGCTACAGGTATTTTGTAATAATAAAAATGATACATTGTCAATTCAGTTTTTTAATTTTTAAGTTATTTTGACTGATTTAAAACATCAATTAATTCCTGTGGAAAGCATTTGGTCAATGTTTCTTATTTTTAAAGTCCTCTGCAAATAAAAATGACTTGACTTGTCCCTTTTAATAACTTAAACCAAATGCATTAGAACTGAAAATAAGTACAGCAAACCCACTTGAGGGCTCAATTGAATAACTGAAATAACTTACATGAACTAAGATTCTCCATCTTCCTGTTTTGATAAACAAGTCATTCTGAAGTGTTGTTTCCTGCTCCGCCGATATACTTTGTTGTTGTGCCCAGTCTGTAATTGTGTTTTGCTGTGTACTGCTATATATTTATTGTTATTCAGCATCACTATCTCATGGTGTCCTTGCTGAATGTTTCTCTTCTTTCTAAATTCTTCTGCAGTTCAACTCTGGTTATAGAGGCGATATCCCTCTTGATGTGATTGCATGTAAAAATATGTTACTGTCTACCGAAGTGAAGGACATCATAAGTTGTGCAACTGAGAGACTGTGTGTGTGTGTCTGTGTGTGTGTGTGTCTGTGTGTGTCTGTGTCTGTGTCTGTGTGTGTTTGTATGAATTAACTATGTTTTCATAACAGGCTGTAGAGCCCCCACCCAGTGTGTCAGAGGGAATACACTCTCAAAACATCCAACAAACTCTTCCCTCCATTCATCCGCACATGAAGGCCAATACAATGAAAATTGATTGGAATTGCAAATGTACCTTCTCTATCCTACTAAGTCTCAAACGCCTTTCAAACACTCCATCTTGCTGTCATAATATTGGTGTTGCATGTGTCATAACATGTAGCAGTGTATTATGCCGATTGTGTTTTTGGAAAAGAAAAAGCATAGATTACTCTGGCAATGATTCCCTCGCCATGTATGCGTCGGAAAAAACAAACAAACTCAAAGATAATCGATATTCAATGGATGTGTTTAATTCAATTAGGCCCAATTACTAGCCTACTGTAAGGTGTCAGCGATCACAATGAAATGGGTTCACAGTTATAGATAGTTACATAATATAGAGATTTCATATTTGGTTTAGGTACTTTTTGTCGTTTGTAATTGTACCAAAAACAAATAAATGAAGATGTGATAATATAACATTTGAGTTATTGTAAACGTTACTGAGTAATTGCAAAAATGGTCAAAGTAATATTAAACATGAAATTAAATTTGACTTCCTGATTTAGCCGACGCTTCTGATATGATAATCTATAGCCACCAAAATATCGTTCTAATTGATCTACTGCCTCTTTAATGCAGGATATTTGAAGTAATTCGAAGGACAGACAGTAGCAGCAGGCCAAGGCTTTACACTTAAAGAACATTTGGAGAACAGTCAGTTCCTCTGTGACCTGATGTTGGGGACAGTCTCAGTCACACCACGGCTACGCAGAACATGCCGACAGGACCAGCGGTGGCCTTCACTGATGGATGTTTAGCTTTAACTCGGGAACAATAACATCTCTGGGAAATGTTTTTGGATTTTTTCAATAAATAACAAAAATGAACAAGGGCTTGAATCTAGACTTTCATTTAATGTTGCAACATGTACACTATACGATTAAGAACAGTATGTATGTAATAGTAAAGGGCCCAGAAACGTTTTACTCAACAGGGACAACTGTGGCCACCAGCGACAACTACAGGACAGTTGGAAATACTAAGATTTCGGCTGCATGGACATTTTTTGGGTCTATAGGACCTTTACAGGGACATTAGGTACCAGAGTCTACTTACAGGGACATCAATCAACCCCCAAAAAGTCCCTGCTTTGGGGCAACCCTGAACATGCCTGGTTGGTCGAGTTCTCCAGCATTTTATTTCAGTTGGCCAACAGCATTGGTTCAATATATATGTTCCCTTCCTTTATCTTTACCCCAACCCTAAGCTCCAAGTACTTTTGGTCAAGACGCGGCTTAATAATAGAATTAAAGAAGAGTCAGTACCTCCATATGTTTATGTTAACAGACGAGTCATAATGACAGTTCATGGAGAACTGTTTACAGCCCATAACAGTGAATATCCATCCACCTAACCAATATTAGTTACCTGTTTAAAGGTATCTATGCCGATGGAGGGTAGGGTGAAGTGTTTGAGTCCACGAAGCACTTCTGAAGTCTCAAGGGTGAACAGTTTTGGAGCCAAATCCAACACAATTGAAGTAAATGGTGACTGATTCTTCAAATGTAAAAAAAAAGATTTTTCATTTTTGGGTGAACTATCCCTTTAATATTGAATAACATCAGACAAAGTTAGCAAGTGTATCCCAATTAATGGTAGTGTTCACTAAGTCCACATTATGAGCTCCATGTATGTATAAGTGTTGTGTCTATATATTGCTCTACCGAGCAAAGTGGCCACATAATAAAGCATCTAAAACATGAATTATCAGTTATACAGCACTATCTGTATCTGTTTCAATTTATAAAGTTTTTGCTGCGTAGTCATCATAAACTTCTATCAGGTGCATGGAGGCAAAATCCCAACTGAGCAGCAGTGCATGTTATTGTCTGGGAATTCAGCTTCTTATTCATAAGGGAAAATATGCAGGAGCAACTACTTCCCGAACTGGATAGCGCTACGACATAGTACTTCAGGTGCTGGTTCCCAAAAACGATAATTCTAACTGTGTGTGACATTGAACGGCTTTAATGAACCCAAATGGCCTACAGCAGCTGCAGAGGGGGACTGATGTATACGTTTCACAAAAGGGTTTAGAGTGGGACTCATTTTTCTTCTGAAGGTTTTCAAAGTTGAATGAATAGGAGCGGAGGCAGACGTTCTGTGTCACTGAGGCTTTTGTGCACTCACACAGTGAGTCCGACTACTCCAACACCCAGTTTCCTTCCACAGAAACTCCTTGATAAGGCCTCTGTGCTCATGTCAAAGTGTGCCTGCTTGTCTGTTATTGTAAGTGGACATGCTTCCATGAGTGCATGTGGACAAAAGTGCATGTTATAAGAATGTGTGTATTGATTTCATCTTGCATGGGTCTCGTTTTTCATACGGTAATACATTTAGAAATAAGGGAGAGGTGAGAAAAGAGGAAATGGTTTCTAATAAAATTAAAAAAATTGTAGTATGTCGGTGACTATCTGTGCATGGATAGTTTCACGTGGCCGAGACCTTTTTCTTTGGCTCCCTTTTCTTTTTTTCTCATGATATTTTGAACTGCACCATGCAGGAGGGGGGGGTGTATCAAGGGGAAGAAAAGAAAGAGACTGACAAAGAGGAAAAGAAAGGAAGGGTAAAGGAGAGGTTAGCTGGGAGGCAGATATAGGAAAGAGGAAGTTCATCCACCTGTGTCTGATTTACAGCAGTCGAATATAATCTCCCTGACCAGGGAGAGATACAGCTCTTTTTTCAGATCGATATGCTCAAACAGAACTACATAGGATGGGGTCTGGTCTTGATATCCGACTACAGATATGAGACAAAGGAGGTAATAGTATTGCAATATGTGGGGGAAAAAGCATGTGCGGCTTTGACATGTAGAGATCAAAGACGTAAGAATTCAGATGTTTGAGATTTGTTTTGTTTATTCAAAAGATAAAATCTATTGAGGGATAATGTACGTGATTTTTTTTTTTAACTGATATCACACAATGTGCCTAAGGCCTACAAATTCTAACATTGACAATATGAACTAGTTAAAGTCTAAAATAAACGAAGGAATTAGTCATTTAATGTTATTTGGAAAGAATTCTTAAATGCATTTTTTTAAACTGAGGCTTCACATAGAATGTGTCAAATACAGCAGAAACAGAAACTGCACACTATATATTCACAGCTTTCTCCCTTTTATTACTAACGTGTGGAACAACATCAATAACACTATTACACATTAGTCCTTCTCTAGGGGAATAATGATTGTTTTCCTTTATTCAGCACCTATCCCACTGGTCGACACGCACACAAGTGCCTGCCATTGTTTAACCTAGAATTATTTAGTGGCATCATCTCTCATATTTAAAAAGAAATAGGCTTCTATCTCGAAGGTATAAATATACATAAATACACACACATATAAAAAAATGATATAACAAATAACTTAACAAATAACATTATACAAAAGACAGAATAACCATATTTAGAAATACTGCAAATTGTAATTGATGGGCGATAGTGACTGCAAGGGTGATGAAAAAAACAATAAAATGCATATTTGAAACATATCATAAAAATTTTGAAAATCTACATCGGCTGCAATTATCTTACTTTCCCTCGACACTTCACCAAGTTACATTGAGAACTCCAATGGCCGAGCACACACTTCTACCAAGGGCTAAAAGTCCCCTTAGATTAATTCAAGCCACACCAAATATTGCACATGCATATATATCAGTTCACTCATTATGACAGATTTTTTTTTTTAAAGATCAATTAATTATTCCCTAGGAAAATCCTTACGAAACAATTTACAGAGGAACTCTAAATTAACCACAACATCACATTTATCAGTAATAAATGAATAATAAATGCATTTGGCTGCAATTCCCTAACTTTCAGCTATTATTGAAATGGAGAAAAATAACAATAAAAGCAATGCTTATATAAATATCCCATATTACAACTTTTTGCAAAACAAATGATAAACCATTTTTCCAGCTGGCCTCCTTCCTCCAGCAGCCATCTGTATTCACGGAAGAGCTAATCAACAATTAGCGATAAGCTATGTCGTGCCATCGTCGTAACCCCCCCACAGGAACACTTCCTGGCGGCCGGGGCTCCGCTGACTGACACCCTCCGGTTCTTTCACTGCGACAGATCCCACTCAAAGTATCTGATTAAGCAAATATGGCCACTTATTACGTCATCCGCACGCTCGTGGGCTCCTCTTCCCTCGCACTTTTCTCTAATCATGGGTGAGAGAGCTCGGCTCCTCAGAACAAAGGCCAGTGTTTGTTTTTTTGCAGGCTTTTTATTTCAGGCGTGTTCCTCCATGTGCGTGTGCTGGGGCCTTTGATGTACAGCACACCAACGCTCCCCTCCGCCGCCCCACTTACTGAATGAACCGGGCCGCGCCGGCAAAAGTGTGCTGTTAGGAGGGAAGAAGGGAGGAAGACAAGGGAGAGAAGTATTTTCTTTCCTTCTCAATCACTAGAAAAACCTTTCACAATTGAACGTCTCACCGAGAGGCCTTTCATTTAGCACGGCTCTGATCTGAGCGCCGTGTAATCAGCTGATGTGACGATGAACTTTTCAACTTTAGCACACAGAGCGGGCCTGATGTGGGCCATTGCTGAGTTTAGCTCAGACTTGTCAGACCTGAAATGACAATCTTTTTTTCCCACTGTACTCGCTGAAGCTTTGTTGAACCTGTTTGACTCATGGTTTCATGGTGTTATTATTGGTATTATTTCTATCAGTGCCATTGCAAATTATGCTCGGACTTCATTGAAAGATAAAAGGGACGGCCCCATCACTACAAGCTCCAGACAATCAGACAGATGATGAAGAGACAGAAGCCGATAAGGTGGTGTGACATGAGTCCGTCCACACACACACACACACACACACACACACACACACATACACACACACACACACACACATATACACACACACACACCGTCTCCATCGTCTGCTGGTTATTACGCTTGGGTTCACGCAGAGAATGCCTGTGTCTGTGTGTGTGTGTGTGTGTGTGTGTGTGTGTGTGTGTGTGTGTGTGTGTGTGCAAAACAAATGGAACAAGTGTGTGTGTGCGTGTGCGTGTGTGTGTTTGCGAAAATGTGGAGAAGGTGTGAAAAGTCTGACTTCCAATTCACCTCCCTCTGCATAGGGGTTAATTCTTCCGTTCCATCCGGCTTACTTGAGATTTAAGAAAAGGGGGTCTGAAGTGGCAACAGATGCATGTGTGTGTGTGTGTGTGTGTGTGTGTGTGTGTGTGTGTATGTATTAGATACATGTGTCTTATTTGAGATCAAGCCATCAACCCTCACCTGAAGTCTGTGTAATTATTTAATCTTTTTCTGGGGGAGAATAATAATTTCTGCGTGCAGCTTGTTGGGTCCCATTGAACAGGTGAGACCGGTTTTAAAATAACACATCAAACAAACAGAACAGACTTTTATCAGGCGGGGGTCAGTCAGTCAGTCAGTTAGTTAGTCAGTTAATCAGTCAGTAAGTAAAGGTCTTTGTAAAGCTGTTTATTCTCTGCACCAAGCCACAAGGGGGCAATGTTTGTAGGTCAAACGTGTGAGACATTATCATGAGCTGTGTCTTATATCACATACTCCTAAGAACCTCGAATGTTCACACTTGAAATGTGACCTTAAAAAAAAAGCTCTTTGGTGTGCACTATTGTCCCACAATGCACACAAGAATTAGACGAGTGGTGAGACAGTTACGGGAAGATTAGATTTTTTTAATAACTTTAGAAACTTGAAATAGAAAAATGTGAAAAACTACTACATTCTCATTTTCTGAAGTTAAACTAGAAATGTACGGGAACTGCACTCACCAAAACCATCCACTTTTCATAAACTATGATATGGATAATGCCTTATTGGTTGAATCCTATTTTTTTTTTCAAGAGGTTTCTATAATTTTCTTTTCCTGCGATGGAACATTTCATCCTTGAGATTTTGTAAAGAAAAGTTTGATGAAAAATCTCCTCTGTGTGTAGAAGCAGGGTGGGATTTGGACACTAGACAGATTTAGGCTGCATATAGACTGACTGAGTGTAGCAATATCCATCTCTTTTCCAGAGTAGAATATATTCAAAAAACTCTTTAAAATCAGTGTGTATTGGAAGGCTTGGTAATATTCTATTCTATTTTCTACTATGTTCAGGGCAACATAGAAACCGCTTCTTCGCTCCAACGTGTTCAAGTTTAATGAGACTCACAACACTCACTCTATGAGGCATATGCCCCCCCCCACAAATAAAAATAAGGACATTTTGAAAAATGTCACATATTTTCCCTCTATTAGGTCCGACTTTACAGAAATAATAGGAAGAGGAAGTTCATCCACAAAAAATAATTCTGACGAATATATGATATATGAAGCTGTAACACAGTTTTGTTAACGTGTCTGAACTAAACACGCCAGACAAAGATGAAGGGGGCTCTGGTTCTATCAGCCTTTGGGGATATTTACAGTATCATGTCTCCATGTGCTCATTTGAGATGTGCTATTCTTACATCTGATAGAAGTCTCTCTTCTACCTGCAGTCTGACTTCAGACAGCAAACTCCCTGTGCCCCCCCACCTCCCCACCCCCCGCTGGTAGCCTGCTCTGGTAATACCATACATGCCCTGCAAAGGCTCATAATTGCCAACCGCTATTAGATGGCCAAACAGGATTAATTCTTCAAAAGAAACATTAGCTGCCTTTAGGAAGGTGTGTGAGGGATTGGGGCTTGCTCCTCCAGCTCCCCCCCCCCCCCCCCCCCTAATCTGGCAGGAGACCCCCACAGTCGCAGTCCTCCACCTGGCTCCCATTACTCTTCCAAAAATCCCTAATCCCTCCGTTTGTTTTCCCGGATAGAGACTAAAAGAATGGAGGAGGAGGAAAGGGAAGGCAGGATTTGGGGTCATGGGTGATGGTGATAATAGTGATTTGACAGCCGTTTGCCAGCGCTGATTTACAGCTGCTAAATCATCTTTGTTTTCATCCAATTTAATAAATGAATATGTTCGTCATCAGTTTTGACCCATTTAAAAGAACAGAAATGCTTTTCTCTGTTTCTCTTTCTGTGTGTGTGTGCGTGTGTGTGTGTGTGTGTGTGTGTGCAAGTGTGTGCACGTGTGCAATTGTGCACGTGTGCTCCTCAGCGGCCTCCGCTCTTTAATGAAAGTATTGTTTGTGTTTCTCCTGATTGGGAACACATTGGGCCTGGGTCGGGCCCTGCCGGGGCTGGGGTCCGGGGTCTGGGGCAGACCGGGGGTCCTGTTCTCCGGGGGTCTCTCCTCTGGTCCTTCCTCTCCTCTCCTCAGAAGTCCCGTCTGCTCGGGGGGCCACGAGGGGCGGCGGGGTCACCCCTGAGAAGTGTCCCACCGCGGGATGACCCCGCGCTGCCTCTATCAGGGGGTAACCTTAGTCCCCTCCTAACAGAATACACACACACACACACACACCCTTACAAGCCAGTCATCGAACAGCCACACAGGGTGATGAAATACACGTGTGCGCACAAAAATCACAAACCCAGCTATTGTTCTCTTTGTAGCAGACTGCGACACACATACACATTTACACCCTTTCGCTCACCCAGTCCCGGGCAACACACACCCACACATTACCAACGACACCATCATGCAGGTTGAGCCCAACTCTGCCTGTGTGGCTCCAGCTTTGTTGTCTTGACGACGCCCCGTGTTTAAGATCTCCACATCTGATAATGTTAACAGGATCAAATTCAAGCTGTACATGAGGCATAAGGACAGAGAGCAAGAGGGAAGAAAAGATGGAGGAACATTGCCAAACTGATCAGAATTAAGCAGGGGGAGAGTAAATAATAAAGGATAGGAAGAGAAATAATGGGAAACTGAAGTTGGAGATGAAGAAAGAAACCACAGCCCACCACACCCCCCCACAGCCCGACCAACAAACACATGGACGGAATATTAGCTCATGGAGTTAACAGGCAGCAGCAGCCCTCTGACGTGAGCTCATGTGTTTGGACAGATCTGCTGAAGGTTTAAGACCAGTACCAAAGCCTTATCTGATTCAGAGATAAAGTCTCACACTAAGAATGAGAGGAAAAAACACACACTCGCACACACAGACACACACACACACACACACAACACACATCGAGTCAGCCAGTGTGAATGAGCAGTCAGAGGGGAGCAGAGGAGAGAAACATGGCTCATGTACAAAAGTTGAGAGAGACGGAGGAAGAGGAGGAGAGAGGCCGGCTCTGGATGGAGACTCAAAGAGTGTAAGTGGGTCCCTGGAGACTCCCCACAGCCGACACTGGGTGTGTGTGTGATGATGTCAGTGTGAATCACAAAGGTGCTGATGGATATGAGAACAAAAGTCATCCCAGTATGTGTGTGCACCAGAGTGTGTGTTTGTAATTTAAAGTCACCAAATTTTATGAATGATTCTGAGTGTTCAGCACATGATTGAATACATGCAAATAGTTTTTTATTCCTCTATATACCCCACTGGGATTTCTGAATGTGAAGAGTTTGAAGTGTTTTAAGATGTAACATTTTATTTGTGTTTTATTCTTTTATTAATGTGAAACAAATGAATCTGCTTCCGATGCATTCTGCCTCTTAGCGGTTACTTCAGCTACTTTCAGTGTTTAAATGTGAGCTGACACTTCCACTGCTTTAACGCGCTTACATCACCGAGTGTATAATGAGAGCTTTCGGAGATTACACGTCCACCAACGCTCCTGGCTCCATTTGTCACATTATTATCGCCTCAGTTCTCAGCTCCTCTGCACTGACACTTAAATGAACAGTTGAGCTTCGTTCAGTATTCGCACGGACACTTCAACTGCTTTCAGTGTTTCCATTTCAACTGCCATCTCGACTTCTCTCGTGTATTCTGTTTCAGTTGCCACAAAGGTTTTTTTCAGTTTGGAGTACCCTCGGTTGAGACGCCAGCTCTGTTCGGTGTTTACATGAGCACTGTAACTTCCACCGCTCTCAGCACTTCCAGTCCCTTCTTTGACTGCTTTCGTTGTTTTGTTTAAAATACTTCAATTGCAAATATTCACTTGCAGTCGCAGACATTTTCTTCAGACATTTACTTTTCTGTTTTACATGGGTCGTATCCCATGTGTACAATGTTGTTTGCATTTTGACGTTTTGTCTTTGGGCATTTACAGAGTTGTTTTGGAAGAATATAACATGCAACCACTTGTGTTTCGAGAAATTGAAACATTTTGCCAGTTGTTTTGCCAAAGTTGTTTACAACAATGGATTTGAAAAACACAAACAGTACAATATGGAATTCTGTGCCTGTTTCATTTGGCAGCTGCAGTTTCTACTGGCATTTCATCGTGAAGATGGTTTCTTGAATTGACATGTCATATAATTATAGCAGCTCATTATTTCATTGGCTTTACCACTTGCACCGCTCCCTTCGACGTCTCAAGTCAATTGCGTTTGACTTTATGCACATCTGCATGTTCCATTACATCTGCAGAAGCAAACATCAGAATCCGATCGGAACGGCCCGGGCTTGCCAAGGCTTTGGTGCCCAGCGTGATGTTGCTTCCTGCAGGAAGAGGGAGAACAGAGGAGAAGCAAAACAGGACATCTTCAGATCTGTCAGGGGAGCAGCCCCGCTCTCCTCCTCTCTGCCCTCAGGGGGAAAAGCACCAAAGGAAGAACTCTCTCCCTCCTTTTATCCCCCCTTTTCTGACCTCGCCCTGCTCTGCCCTCACTGGGACGTGTTCTCCCTTCGAATACTCCTCTTTTCCTCTGTGACTCTGGAGCAGGCGCTGATGGAGGCCACCTTGTGTGATGTCTGATTCTGACAGCCACCACAGACAAACTGCAATTACACATCACATTAGAATAGTTATTAGTTTAAAACAGGGATCAATTAAAAACAAGAATCATGTTCTAAGCTTTAATGAATTGCACTTTTTCTCTTCACAAAAATGAAATACAACGGCATCACATTAGGACAAAACACAGGCCAACTTACTGTATATGATTGAAATAAAAAAGGAAGCCTCAATCATGTGCCAGTAGTTATGATCAAGGTACATTTTATATATAGTTTATTAAATAAATTTGCATAAATTACGATATATTTAAAAAATTTGTTATAAATGTTTCTCTAAAATATTTAATAAATGTGAGGATGGTGAATTACATTAAAATTAGAAAACAATTTTACAATCTACTTTTATCCACATGTTCCTACTGTTTATTTCATAAATAAGAATATGAATTAGAATATATGTTTAGTTATTCCTTTTATGAACTAAGAAAAATGTACTTAACAAACTGACCCATGCACAACTGAAATATACTACAAGACAAATATGGATTACAATAATGGCGCTGTGCATATCAATCTGTCAAACAATCCTGCATGACTGTTTATTTCTTATAATAGAAAAAACTGTACTGATAACATACATTAAATGTTTTCGTAAAGACATAGTTAAAGGCAATGGAATGGAATTCCTGGATCTGGCCCTGAATCATCTACCAAGGCCTCATCCCTCCACCAAGTTTGATGGCAAACGTTAGATTCAACATAATTCTGCTAAATAATAAACCAACAAACAAACTACAGACATAAGTGAAAACATAACATCCTTTGTAGATTTAAATATAGGAAAACCAAACTAGGATAGAGCAATTCTCGTTTGACCCATATTTCACTTTTAATTTATTGGAATTGTAGCATTTTTTTCACAATTTCCAGCAGTAATTAGGTGATTATGATTCGTCCACGTGGAGCCAGAGGGGCTTCTGCTGTGTTCCAGTTGGAAACAGTAACTCTAAACTCTCCCCTCATCCTCTGCTCCTGGCTCGGCTAGACCCACTCTAACCATCGTCAAGGTTACCGCAGCCACTGTGTGCAGTATGTGTGTGTGTGTGTGTGTGTGTGTGTTTTTTCTAAAGTACGAGTGATTTTGTCTCTTCGAGCGTGTGTGTTCCATTTCCTGGTTTTCCTGTTTGTTATTGAGGTCATGACGGAGGCAGGAGAGCTGGAATTGGGGAGGTTTGTGTGGTGTGCAGTGTGCAAGTCGATCCAGAACAGAGTGACGCTCTGTTGGCCGAGCACAGTGTGTTTTAGTGGTGCGTGTGGTTTCGAAGTTTCATTTTCAAACTATACTCACTGGGTCTGTTTGAATTCGGCAGAGCCGGCTCCAAACATCATCTCTCAGTGTTCTCATAAAAAAGGTGACCAGAAGAAAAAATGAAAAACTCTGGCAGATTGCAGGTCACACTCCATTTTTGAAATTAAGTTGCCAAATTGTTTATCTTGCTTGTGGTGATTTACTGTAGCGAAAGTCAGAACCATATATTTTCCTGACCAACTCAAATCTAACATGATCAAATGAATGTTCCCATTGTTTCATTATGTCTGTAATACTGCGTTCTGTAGGAGTCGGTGTACATGTAGCACCACATTATGCAAGGCGGCCATCTCTTACAGCAGCTTTTCCTCCGCCAATCAAAATTAGCAGAGCATGGACCCTGAGTTATATCTTAAGCGGGGTTAGTAATCAAGAGATAGAGAGATAAAGGAGCAGCACAGGAAGTACAGGGACGGCTGATGGGAGAGACGGAGCACAACAGGTAAAAAGACCTTAAGGGCCAGCTGGTGCTCCGACTGCCTGCCTGGCTTCTCGTTGTTCTTCTTTCCATGTGGCCAAGAGATAACATCTCTTACCTTATTCACTGCAGCCCACATGCACTCCGCTCTATTGTGCGAAGGAAGACTGGCATGTTAGAGGAGGGAGGAATAACCTTGCCTGGTTGCCCTAACAACACTGTGGTTCAAAGGGAGGCTGAATGCTGTGTAAGAAAGAGAAACCAACACGGACAAATGGAGGGCTTCTTGTATTTTTGGAGAAAATGATCTGCAAGCGAGGGCCTGACCACTCCTAATCAGTTTCATCGCAAGGACAAAAACAAAACTAAGGTAATGTAAAACTAGGAGTACGCGCATGAAACAAGTTTTAAAGTGGCTATTAAAACTCACTTGTCATAGAAAAGAGCCAAATTGACAGCCAACACGCCCACCGGGTCTGATATCATTCCTCACACAGACCACCAAAGCAGGGAGTACCGCCCTTAGCACAGCACGGGCAAGAGCGTCTCTGCTGTTCTGCACCATTAACACACACTGTTCTCACATGCAGCTCAACTGTAAAGGTCACTCCATTCACCTCCGATTCCTCTCCATCTCTCAACTGCTGAATCCCCAGTCTATACAGAGGAAGTGCGTGAAGAAGGTGGTGCGAGATGTGTACACACACACAGCCACACACACAGCCATGCACACGCACACTCCCTTAAACAACTTCCCGCAGCCAGGCGGACACATGTAAGAGAAGGTGAGAGTGTGTGAGTGGCGAACGAGCCGCTGTTTGAGTGTTCTCCTCCACCGTTCCTTGTCAGGCCCACACTTTGATCTGTCTTCAGGGTGTCAGCTGGCAGCCATGTTTGTTTGCCCTGCGAGGTAGGCTACCTGTGTAATTACCTCTAACGAAGTGACTTGTTTTGATTTGGGCTGAAATCTAATCCCCGGCCCGGGATGAAGACGTGGAAATGGGTTTGAGGTTACTTGGGGATTGTGAAGTGTGACTTTGTGGCCGTGGACTATAGTCGAGCTGTTTCAGAGGGTGGGGAGGTTCGGCGGGTGACTTTTGTGGAAGTTTATATTGTATATTGTGAGGAGGAACACTTGTAGTGTTGAGTTTGTGGAGCTTTATCACCGGTTTACCTTCTTTTTCTCTTTTCCCCTCATCTTTCTCGTTTGCCGCTCTCCCTTAGCTTGAACATACAGTGCACGCGTGTGTCTGCTCCTGTGAATCATTTACGCCCTGGCAGCAGTACAAAAAAGAAAAAACCTCAAAGAGAATGTTGTTGGCAGGAGGTTGCAGCGCCTCACCTCTCAGTAAATGTTCACAAGAACACAATGTGGCTGTCCTCTGCTCTGCCCTTCATTTGCACCTCTCCCCTTACCTCTATCTTTACGTTGACTTGTGCTTTTCAGTCGTTCTGTAAACTACATTTATCTCATCCATACACTCCTTCCAATAATTCTTCTTCTTCTTCTTCTTCTACATTTAACATCTCGTTCTGGAATTAACCAGCATATCCACATTTCCATTAAGCAATAATTATGCCCAATAAGACTTAAATGTGTGTTTTTGTGCAAAAAATCTGTGATAAAACCTGCCAACAAAGTGAAATATGCAAGTTCTTTTACTGTTTGAATTCGTCAGAAGTGAACAAGAGTTTCCTGTGAGAATATTTGAACAACTTCAGAAACTTGATTTGGAGACTCTTTGCTTTTCGCTGGATTACGTCCATGTCACAGGACTTACTGTGGAAGGCCATAGAGCTTCCCATTGGCTTCCTGCAGCCGATAAGAAATGTAAACATGCGGGGTCACCAGAAACACACATCACCATCCACAGGGCAGCTAATGAAGGAGTGATGTATAGGAGCAGATCTGGAGTGGATGTGCACTCTCACTCAATGATCTGAGTGTGTGCCGGAGAGGCGATTGACTGTACAAGTGTACAAGTGTCCCTCATACACCGCCCGCTGAACATGTGCCCCTTAAAAACACGTTTTTTTCCTCTTGTGGCAGCACATGCATGTAAACACACACCTCAAAAGTGAGACCATGTGTGCATATGTGTTTACATCTGTGTGTACCCCCGCCTCCCCATCCTCATCCCTGTGCGAGCCTTAATCCATGCGGGTGCAGGGATGTAAAGGAGATGAGGGGGGGGGGGAATCTGGTGGTCAGTGTTTATTTGCTCTATCTCTCTCTCTTCTTTCGGAGAGGAACAAGAGCCAAGTTGGAGACGCTGCATGAGGGCTGAGGGTAAATCCTCCTTCTTCCTCCTCTTCACCCATTCCTTCCACAACCCTCCACCCTCCCCTCATCTCCCATCACTGCCCCGCACCTCATAAGGATTCCATTGAGGAGAGGCAACGTCTTGTTGGGGTTTAATAGTGCAGGCAAGAAGGATGCAAACGAACCAGAGAGCGACCCAGTTAGATCAAACTGGGACCACCAGTGAAAGATGTGTGTCCCTGCCTGCCGCCTGTCATGCAGACAGACCACAGGGCCCTACTCTAGATAAAATACTTTGTGATGGTTGTGATTGACAGACATTAAATAAGACATAACGTCTCATTTTTATATTCATGGTGACCAAATAGACATTATAGTGAAAAAAATATTATAAAAGAGCATCAGGTTTATAAATGTCTTAAGCAGAGTTTGTAACTCTACGGTTAATTCAAGCCATTCAAAGGCATGTGCTCATTTTAGCCATACAAAATTCATTCAGTATCTCAAGAAAGTTCCACTTCATTATCCACAATAATAATTCACAAATCCTTCATGTCAGTGGAACCTCTTCCCATCTATATAATTTCAAATGATACATTGTCCAATGGAAACCAGGACAAAAGAGAAAATGGATTTAAGTGTATCTCTGTGTTATCTTTACACAGCAGTGGTTCTTTGCTAATATAAACCAATAAAACTATAAAACTCATCAGACAAAGAAAGCAGGAAAGCAACGGAAAAATTTGGCAATAAAATACTACAATGTTCTTTATGGATTATTGCAGTTGAATAAAACATACTAGTTATATTGGCTATTAACTACTATACAGTGATAAACCTTTTTTCAATTATATAATTATTATTATTATTATTTACATATAATACTGCTTTTTTGTATACAGTGCTACAGTGCTAATAGTAGTGATAATTATATACCACATGTAAAAACCTTTTGACATAGTAATAACAAATAATAGCAATAAGTCAAATTGAGTTTCCACTGTGCCTGGTCCTTTATGGTCAGATGCTGACTGAAGCCCGGGTGGTTGCTCTCCGGTCCCGACTGACCCGGTGGATCCGTCCGCCGCATTCCACCCGCACGCGCTATCATAAACATCCTAGTCCCGGACCCCGAGAGGGCAGGAAGTGCACAAGGACAGGAATTCCACTCTTTCAAATTACATTAGGAGCCGTTACAATGATGGTCTAGAGTTTATTAGGCCCGCGGCACGCACACCACGCATTTAAAATGCACTAGTGGGCCTGTTTGTCAAATCAAAGATACAGTATTAGGGCTTTGTTATTTATATATATTTATGTTATTTATTGTAGAAAATGTTGCTATAAATCTGTGCTTTGCTGCAGACCTAACTACTGTTATCACATTGTTATTTTCTCACAGCCGTGCTCTTAATGAGGGTTTGGATGATTTGCTGCATTGTGCCCACAACTTTAAACGACTCGAATAACACACACATCAGGCCTGTGCCACGTGAACTCTGCCTTTAGGCGACATGTTACATGCAAATTAATTTCCATTCATTTCCATTATGTTTCAATAGCTGCGAGTCAGAGTGTGTGGTGAGGCTCGTCTTGATTTTCGAGTAATGTGTTTTATTTATTCGAGAGGGATCAAGCGATAACTTGAGAAAGACTTTCGGAGGATGTGTATTTATCTAAGAGGAAAACACGGACTCTTCTCCTCCTGTGATAGTAACCGGAGTGTCTCACTCTTCTCCTGCGAGCACACCAAATCTTCTTCATCATTAACAATTCGTTTTGACAGCGCTCACCACGGTGTGTATTCCCACTTATAATTAAATCAAAGTCTAATGAATAGAAAATAAAACGGAATCATGCGCTCCGAATAATCTCCTTTCTATTTACCCTGACATCTGGGCTGTGGTTATGTGGTAGAGTGTGTGTGTTTGTTTTTTAATGTTCCTCAAACGCGAAAAGTGTCAATGCAGATTGGTTAATGGTGAAAATAAAAACAAATAACAATCAAGATAAATAATATAAAGAAATAAGAAATTGCCTAAATTGTGTCAACATTTTCTTTAAGCCCATCGAATAGTATGGACCCATATCACACTGAGCAATTAAGCACATGTAGGTTGCGTAGTTTGCACTATAGCTACTATTTTTAATTGTATTATTTTTATTGATTATCTCTGTTTTATTTGCTAGTTTATGTAGTTGTTTGTTTATCGCTGATCAGAGGAAAACCGACTAGATCACGAACATTCCGGAGCGCCTCAGTGAAGCCTGTGAGCCTGCTCGGGTTTCAGCGCCATGTTTTCTTTACGGATTGTTGACGCGCTAGTTTACAGCTTTGTTGTGACGTGGAGGCGCGTGACTGCAGCGGCTGCTCCGACCCCGACACAGGTAGAACAGGAAGTAAATAATAATAACAGTTAAAAAAAAAACTGAGCGCAACAGCTTTACCAGGAGACAGTGAGCGAGAATAAACCGTTTACAAT
Organism: Pleuronectes platessa; assembly: GCF_947347685.1. Lineage (NCBI taxonomy): Eukaryota > Metazoa > Chordata > Actinopteri > Pleuronectiformes > Pleuronectidae > Pleuronectes > Pleuronectes platessa. The sequence goes on from NC_070630.1 coordinate 24,042,891, forward strand.
GGTGCAAAGCTAATTAAAATTCTTATAGTCACTGTAAAAATGTTCATACTTTGTAATAACCTCACACAATAAGCCACATTTAAGTTGCCACATTAAGAAGAATTCTGCTTCAACATCATAGCTAAAGAGCTCAAATGTTATTTAAAGTGATGTACGGGGATCACCAAGGGCAATAGCATCATTGCAAATACCAGCTTTTCAATGATGTCTAAATCAACTTATGTAGTTTATAGGCAATACTTTTCTTTTCTTTTTTAATTTTCACATATTTAGGATGGCTTTTCCTTTTTATTGAGTCTAATTTTATATTTATCATTTTACAAAATTAGTTTCAATTGTCAATTTGACAGGTCTTCACAGAAATGTTTGTGGGGTGACACCTCTACTTGTACTTGTACTTGATTGCAGAACCAGAGAAGAGGAGAAGACCACAGACTTTCTGTAGCACAATAAAGGAAGACTAAACAACTTCTGAAATCAAGAGGTAAAACCAAACACATACCGCTTCTAGGACAAAGAGACCCATTCTGCGGTTTTTATTTTATTTTTCGAACCACTGCTCTATATCTCTTATGATAAGTGTCGTTCATGTAAATGCGCAGTTGAGAAAAACCAAGATTAATATATAAAAAATATGACGTTTGGTGAACGGAAACCTTATTTGTAGTCACATTTTTCACTCTGTCACAAATACACCAAAATAATGCAATATATATTTTTATTATTCAGATATTTTTGGTCAAAAGCACTTTTAAATGATTTCACTTATCTGCAGACTTATAACTACCTTGTGCTGCCTGAGAGCGGAATTAATTAACACGGTGAATGATGTAATGTTTCAACCTTAATCCAAATACGTGCAGAGCAATGGCATAATGGCGTTGTTGAGATTATGTGGAAATGTTCCTCGTCTTAAACATGTGAACTGGACGTCGGAACAAGGAACAACAGTGCGCCGTGACGCTTGAAACTGCGAGGCGCTGGTAATTGCACGTTGAGGGATGGTTGGCTGTCGGCGCGGCTCAGCTGCTGCAGCGGCCATGGCTGCAGACTGCAGGCTGCAGGGTGATGACACACATGCCAATGCTGCTCCACCTGCACAGACTCCCAGAGCACGGAAATACACTCCCAGGGCAAGAAAGCCGAGGGGAGCCGCATGGGTGGCCGGAGAAATGCACACCACTCCGTGCACTTCCCTCTCAATGTGAGCTAATTAAGCCGCACTGTCCATCCAGACTTTCTTATAAGAGCTGTGGACATGCAGCCGTTTGCAAATGTGCACGTCTTTGCACCGAGGTTGGGATGTGAGAGCCTCCATCTGGCACAGCAGAGTGAGATATATTCACTTGGCTGCAGCTTGGGTTTATTGGAACAGTTGTTTGTCCAGGCTGGAATATATGCTATATTTGAAATGTGTTAACTCACTATGCCTATAATTATGATCATTCTTGAATTATTAAAAATGAACACATTTTATCAGCCATTGCTTTCTCTCTTTCTCTCTTTCTCTCTTTCTCTCTTTCTCTCTTTCTGTCTTACTCTCTTACTCTCTTTCTGTCTTTCTATCTTTCTATCTTTCTTCCTTTCTATCTTTCTTCCTTTCTTTCCTTCTTTCTATTAATTTCTCTAGTTCTTTCTCTCTTTCTTTCTCTCTTTCATTCTTTCTTTCTTTCTTTCTTTCTTTCTTTCTTTCTTTCTTTCTTTCTTTCTTTCTTTCTTTCTTTCTTTCTCTCTAATCCAAAAATAAAATAAAATAAGAAAATGTTGGATCCGTTTAATAAAATGTCTGTAATAAGTACAACATAGAACATAAAGAAAGGTATGTGTAACTAATTCTTGCTATTTTTTTTAATGGCACATTCATGAAGTTTTTTCATTATTTGTCTCTAAATGCAAAACCATGTTTACTGTTTATTCTATTTGGACCAGGCTGTGATTAAGACGCCTGAGAGGGGAAGCTGATTACTTTTTCATACAACTGTAACGACCGGAGGCGGATCTCGGATACGCACAAATCACGGAGCACTACGTCGCTCCGCAGGGAAAGCATTGGGGCAGAGGCAGCCTGTCAGTGGACCTGAGAGAGGAGGAAAGGGCTGGGCTTACTCTCTCACTAACCACAACTTGGGTCTCGACTGCATCAGAAACCAGTTTAGAAAAATCCTCGTTAAGGGGAGGAGTGGGCCTGGTGCATGATACTGAGCTGCAAAATAAAAAATTCTCTGCGCGCTCCGTGGAAGACAACCTCCAGTCCTCGGTGCGACCTGAGCTCCTGCAGCAGCAGCATCTTTACCCGCCGAGGCTGCAAAGCGCCAGTTGACGTTGTGTTTGTCGGCATCAGGACCGGACTTGTTTTGTTTTGGTGCGCGCAATGATGGCCACTTACCAGAACTCGGAAGATGACGCAATGGCCTTGATGATCCACGACACCAACGCGAGCAAGGAGAAAGAGCGGCCCAAAGAGGAACCGGTCCAGGAAAAGGTGTCGGAGAAGCCGGACCCGTCCCAGAAGCCACCGTACTCGTACGTCGCGCTCATCGCCATGGCCATCCGGGAGAGCACCGAGAAGCGCCTGACTCTGTCTGGTATCTACCAGTATATCATCAGCAAGTTCCCCTTCTATGAGAAAAATAAGAAAGGTTGGCAGAACAGTATCAGACACAACCTCAGTCTCAACGAATGCTTCATTAAGGTTCCGCGGGAGGGCGGAGGGGAGAGGAAGGGGAACTACTGGACTCTCGACCCGGCCTGCGAGGACATGTTCGAGAAGGGAAACTACAGGAGACGCCGCAGAATGAAGCGTCCGTTCAGACCTCCGCCGACGCACTTCCAGCCGGGGAAGTCGTTGTTCGGAGGGGACGGCTACGGCTACCTGTCCCCACCCAAGTACCTGCAGTCGAGCTTCATGAACAACTCCTGGTCGCTCGGCCAGCCACCCACCCCGATGTCCTACACGTCCTGTCAGATGGCCGGTGGCAACGTGAGTCCCGTGAACGTCAAGGGGCTGTCACCCCCTTCCTCGTATAACCCTTACGCCCGGGTGCAGAGCATGGCGCTGCCCAGCATGGTGAACTCTTACAACGGCATGGGTCACCATCACCACCCGGCGCATCCCCACCATGCTCAGCAGCTGAGCTCGGCCAACGCGGCGCAGCCCCCGGTCTCCTCCAGCAACGGAGCGGGCCTCCAGTTCGCCTGCTCCCGCCAGCCCGCGGAGCTGTCCATGATGCACTGCTCTTACTGGGAACACGAGACCAAACACTCGGCGTTACACACGAGGATTGATATTTAAAGTTTACCAAAAAAAGCGGTCTGCGTAACAACGAGGACACTGAGAGTGAGAGGGGATTTCCTGTGATTTCAAAACAGAACCGAGAGTATTTTTCTTTGAAGAGACCATTCTGACGAGCTGTTTGGGTCCAGCTGACATTGGCGATGAGGACGTATGCGAAACATTGATCAGATGGAAACGGGAGGTAAAGAAGTCACCTGGACACAGGTAGCACAGCCTCTGGGAGCCATTTGGGGCGCCTTACACTTGGACTGATGGTCATAACTTGTAGTCTAAATTGTGCCTGTGAAAAACTTTGACGGGTGTAGACATTGCTGACGCCGGATCAGCTGTGTGTCGAGGGCCTGTGCGTAATGATTTCCCTGCAGCCTTACGCACGGCTTATCCAAACTATTGCCAAATGAAACTTGAAAACAAGGTGCCCCAATTAAGTCAGTGCTTTAACGTGTCATTGAATCAGAGCTGTTTGGCCTTTCAGCCAACACGCACCGAGCGAGGTGAGACCCGCGTGGTGAAATTACACCTCCTGTCATGGCTGTGAATCTTGTTTAGTATAATTAAAAAAAAGGCGAAAGTGTTGTTAGAGATCCACCAGACTGCCCAAAATACAATTAGGGTTTTCCTTATTTCCTGTATGTATGATATGATTTCCAAAATGACGCCAGCCAGTGCCAGGGTTTGATCATCTTTTTAATTATTATGATTTTTTTTTTATAAATGTGATTAGCTCTATTTTTGTCTCCTTCATGTTGAGGCCATGTTTCATTTTAATAGCACTTTTCCCTCTTTTCTAGATTTGTGAATTTCTTAATAAACTTGTATTTCTTAAAGTAACACAGTGGTCATGAACTAATCTGTTTTATGCTGTAAAGGCTCTGAGAACCACTGTTGACAAACAGCAATCGGCTGTAAAAAGCATTTAAAAACCTTCATAAAAATATTGTGAAGGTCACGCAGCATAAAAACACTATTTTATTTATTAACATACATTTAAGTGAATTGGTGAAGTTTGTTTAGAGGGATATAATTATTAGCAACCACTGTGCATTGGTAGATGTTTGGCTCTGCGTTTACTCCACTGTTAACTTCGTAATATTCAAACTCAGTGACTGTTAAAATAGTTACATACAATATTTATTAGGTTGCTCGTTATTTATCTTAATTTATTTGAATTAATTAAGGCTTAACTGTTGCAACAATAGATCCGTAAAATAGAAAATTTCAGACGTGCAATAATACAAAATATTTATATAATTACTATTACTACTACTACTACTAATAATAATAATAATAATAATAATAACAATTTGGTAATATATGTCTCAACACAGTGACTGATATCTGTTGGACTAAAGTCTATTTAATAAGTTATGATCTTTGTCTTGTGGCTGTTACTGCTCAGCTGCTCTATCAAATACATATTTGCATCATTCAGATTCCCTTAGTAGACGATGTCTCCTATATTAATCGGAAAATATTCAAGGTAATTTGTATAGAATATAATTCACAAAGCCTCTCGTGTCAGTAGACAATAACAAAGCATCGAGACTGGAAGAAAGTTGTTTCATTCTTTCAACGAACTCAAAAAAATATCTGATCAAATAAAATGTTTTCCATTTTCAATATAATGTGACCTTTATGTGATAATTACTATTCACTTAAAGTAGGATATAAACGTATTTTTGTGTTTTATATTCTCACTCTAATAGGAAACCAACAGCAGCAGGAACAACACTATGTAATAGTACTTTTATTAGCCTACAATATGACAATAAATATTACAACGGTAATGATAATAATAATAATTCTGAATTTGATTGATTTGGTCTTTTCCCCTGTGCTCGTTAATGTTACCTGAGCGCTGCCAACGAGACAGGAAGACAACAGTGTTAATGCAGTTAACTCGTGCACTAAATAACAGGCCACAGGACCATGTAGGAAGTAAGGCCAACAAAGACAGGACGTGTAACCAAAATATCGGCCGCGCAAAGTCTCTTAAGACTGAAGCTGCACTCAGTGGCATCAGACGGGAAGTTGAATTCATTCATACATCGATTCATCCACTGACTCCACGCTGCGTGAGTCGATCGATATATTGGTGCCATCTGGTTTTCACTCCACGCTGCCTGGGCTATCAGAACGAAACGTGTTGAAGTATTGATGACAGGGGATCTTCTCCGCAGGATTAAAGTATAAAAGTCAGACAGACGCACAGCTCCTCCTTCTCAGCAGTGTAACGGTCTCACTGGTGAATTACGCCGAGACTTTCCAGTGGGCCTCAGAGGACCTACCCAGACACACACACGATATAAAAGAGACATGTTGGCGAGTGAGGGCGACTGGTCCCAGCCCCACATCACCATCAATATGATCACAGCCGATCGATATATCGGTGCCATCTGGTTTTCATTGTGTCCCTGCGGAAAATAAGTTGTTTTGACAACTCATAACAGCTACAGACCGAATCTTTGTTCTTAAAAACTGACCAGTGACTGACTAATGCTTTTACATTTAATGGGCCATTATAATTCAGATTTATGGAGCCACCCTTCCAACATTACGCGTGCTTGGCGCATGAGTTCACAATGAAGCCCATGTATGACTCTCTATCGCCTGGAGGTGCATTCACTCATCAATCTTGATCCACCCTCTGCTCCACTGTCAAACACACACTCATCTGTGATATCAGAAGGAAAACCCACACACGCTTTCGATGTGATTTGTGCTGCACAGGAACCAATGACCCAACAAAATAAAACACCGCATTACCCGTTGCTATACGGTAGAGGTATATTAATGACTTGATTTTCCTAAGTCAACTACTGTTATCAGTATGTGGTATCATTTAATATTATTATCGTGAGTGGATGTTGTGATTGGTGAAGGGACAAAAAAACATAATTTGGAAGGTTTCTCGATTTGTGTCAGATTTTTAAGTTAACAACTTAAACTCAAATGCTAAACTCATGAATGCAACCCGTGCAAAAGAGACAAACAAATATTTATTGTAAAGAAATTAAAAACTCTCATAAATATAAACATATAAGTAATAGCGCATTAATTAACCGTGCTTTTATTGTGAAATACAATTGGCCCACTTGTATCAAATCTAAAAACAATTTAAAAGTAGTAGCCAAAAATACATTTTTGCACAACATCCTTGCAAGCCTACACCATCGAATGGCTCTTTCAATTTTCCTTTTATCAATTTGATCAAATAAATCCTCAATTTTTCAGTCCACATAATGCAATTTATATTTCTGTGGTCAGACTGAGGCGCATGAGAGGATATTCATTTTAACCATTAAATAGAAGATGCATTGCACGATTAGGGAGAGAATGTTTTCACTTCAACATTTGAAGACAAATTCAGCATGAAACCATAACCACGCTGCCAACACGGAAAGTCCGGGTACTTCAGCTTATTCTTTTCAGAGGTAATAAAGAGGCACATTCGGTAACGAACGAACCATGAGCACGAACCAGATCTGTCCGTGGTCTTCTACAGAATGAAACTTATAAACAGAAACACAAGAGGGAAAACGCCACCAGCTCCGGGACCGATCCACAGACGGCCGAGGTCCAAGTAGGAGCAACAACACTGACATTTGGCCGTCCTGGCTCCTGTGCGCAGGGACCGTCGGGGCGAGCCTGAAATGTAGCTGTGTACATTCTCTGCTTCCTCACATTAATGTTTTGTAAACAATACGGAGATAAGGGCACGTTTGAAAGGCAAGTGTATTCTAAACACGCTTCTAAAAATAATAAATACAAGTGTTTTACAAGGAATCGTGTGTAACCAACCTTTACATAAGTGATGAGCAGGGACGGATCTAATGCATTTAAAGACCTTACTCTAATTTAAAAGTGGTCTTAGATTTTTTTGAAGGAGAAAAAAACAGATAAAACGTTTTATTACAATCTATTAATTATGAACATTTACCCGAATAACACAGCTGTTATCCTGGGTACCTTGATGGTGGCATTTTGAATTACCCCTGAGTGTTTGGAGAGTTCGACGATAGACCATTTATCAACCAAACTATTACCTGTGCAGCTCAAACAACTCTCTCTCTCTCTCTCTCTCTCTCTCTCTCTCTCTCTCTCTCTCTCTCTCTTTCTCCCTCTCTCTCACACACACGCACACACACACACACACGCACACACACACACACGCACACACACACACACACACTTTCTTCTGTCAAATTGGTGAACGTATCTGTGCGTCGTGGCAGGTGCGCATTCAGCGCACTGAGGTTGTCAGTTCAGCCGGGAACAATGGGCCTGCATACAGGATGTGACCGGTGTGACAGGGGCTGGGAGAGATAAGGCCAGCCGAGGTTCATGACTCCAACAGGCCCGCCTCACTATATTTCATGTTTTCTTTTTTTAACCTGATTATAATGTCTGCTGATCTGCCTACGCCTCGAAAAGCACTTTGTTTTGTTCATGAAACAAATACGTTTTAGAATATTTACAACTGACTGAAATAATTTACTGATCAGTCTTTTATTATACCTTTTTGCCTAGATATTTAAAAAACTTTGATTAATCTTACCTCTGCCAGGTCGTTTCACTATTATATTAGAATAATATAATAAAGTTTCATGGCTGCATGACTCAGCTGGCGCCAACATAGGCATTAGTGAGAGTAAGTCTATTCCTCAACCGAAATGAACGCGTAACCACAGAGGCATGAATAAACTGAATAAAAGGAAAAAGATCTGTAAAAACACAAATAGAAAGCCCTTATTACCATTGTATTGTACAAAACAGGCACTGTTGGTGCGTAAAAGTTAATTACAAGTTTAAAAAGTGAGTGTCTTTGCTTAAGGCTGGATCTGAATGGCCCATGTTCTTACAGCTGCAGGTGATGAATAGATGTTTATTTTAATCCTCCATTATTTCTGCGCGAGGTGAAAAGGGTTTGGCAATGCGCGCTTTTGTTTTCGTGCGTCTTTTCCGCCTATAGCGCGCACTGAATAACTACGATTGTGCCCCGTCTTTCTTCGCAGAGATGACAGATTAAAATCATCAAGACAAACGAGGTCAACTCATTCACTGTAAGAGCAACGCGCACAGAGAAGCGTATACCTGCAGTGGTTCCGGTGTATGACAGCTTGCACGCTCTACGGGGCTCCGGCGATGCGACCCTGCCGGTCAAGTCACACACAGGTTGCCGGGTTCCCAAATGCCTGCACACAATTGAATTCCTGGCATTCTCGCTCGTGTTTGAGACCGAGCAGCAGCAGTTTCCACCAAGAAGCGGCGCACATCACCCCGAGCCCATTGAAAAGGAGAGTGCGGGGTCACCACTGTTTGGTATACATCTGGTCCAAACAGGAAAATATGCAAAGATTTGATACGCAGAAAATCCGGCAATTGTTCAAATCAGTATGAGTTTTTGTCGTTCTCTCGTTGGAGCAGAGCTAGAAGTGGTATTCTGTCCCTCGACGTGTATCTGTGTTGTTTCTCAATCCAGGGCTGTTTATTTTCTCTGCGCGTCCTCTGGTGAATCTCCAATGTAAGCATCGTGTCACGGTGATCTACGTGATGATCTCTGCGGCTGCTGATTTCTATCTTAATCACGACCCCGCGAAACAATACATCACATGCAATAATTCCTTAATACGCCAAAATAATTACAATGGAGTGTGTTGATACGCTGCCCCCGTTTATACACGGGGTTTGTTAACTGGAGCTCCAGGTTCAACAAATGTCTAGAAATACCGCATCTATAAATACAGCCGAATGTCATCATCTATTCAAGGAAAAGACGGACTGTCATCTATTCACAGGGAAAAACCATCAGCCACTGACCTCCTGTTCGCCTCCACACACCAGAGGGCCACTCAAATGTCACATCACTAACCAGCCTGTCCGAATGGGGGGGTCCACAATCAGAAAAGGACGTGGCTCTCAGTTGTGTTTATGGATTAGATTTTTTTTTAAATTAAACTATTAATTTATTTTCTTATGTTTTAATTAAATAATAAATGCCCTATTTGATCCTCATCATTTGAAACTGTACAATAATTACTTTGAATAGCTTGCCTCACATCCTATGTCAACTCCTAAAGATCTGAATATATTAAGTAGGAGTTGATTTGTAAAGTTTGAATATCGTGGATAGATCACAGTGTTCGGCTCAAGACGGAAAATAGTATTGGTGCTTAAACTAGTTTACAGGAAACTGCAGCCTAACACTTATATCTTAAGTTACACTAGCATGGTGAGTGGGGGGTGACCTTTTTCAGGTTACAGCAATGGCCTCTAAAGTGCTTGTCCCTGGATCAGGTTTAAAGCAAAACCAGAAACTCATTCCGAGACATCACTTCCCAGTAATATAGCTGGTTATGTTCCAGCTGACCTGTTGGACTCTGCAGACAATAAGAAACACAATTTACCAGCATTTGTCTGATGTGACTTATTTCTGGTGGAACTGGTCGACTCACACTGTATAAGGGAAGTGCGATAAAGTGTTTCCGTCCTCTTAATTATCAGCTGCAAATGGCTTTGTCGGGATTTAAATGGCAACTCTTTTCCCATCGTGCCCTGATGGACTCTATTTTTAAACCCCTTTCCTCTCTTTGCCCCCTCCCCATCCACCCACCCCTAAACACTTCCGCAGGGCTGGCAACAAGAAGCTATTAGGATAACTCTTCTTCTGTTAACATTCCAATTAATCAAAGATGAAACCAAACTCCCACAGGGATCATTAAGGGCCAGCACCTGTTCTCCTGATACTGTAAGGCTGTGGAATAAACCGGTACCGCTCCATGTAGGGTGGGACCTCTGGGAGACATAGAATCATTGCAAATCACATATACACCAGCCAACTATCAGATAATATAGAAATGCAAGCTCATTCGGATGTACATGCCAAAAACTGAGCTTATTTCACAAGCAAAACAATTCAAAAATACCTTTTCATTTGCTCTAGCAGGAGTTCTTTACATTTCATAACATGTGCAGTGCAGCCATATTAAAATACGTGTTAAAAAACGTATTCACAAACATATACATCTTAAATTAAGTGATAAGGCAGACAGTTATTAAGCTGTTATTAAATATGACTTAAAATTATATCATTGTACTTAAAGACAACGCTTTTAAAGTTATTCTCTGCACATTGGCTATAATATACACATCAAAACAGGAAGTTGGCCTGACCGTCGCCCTGCCTCCTTGTCCACGCCAAACCCAATGCCAGGTCACATTTCACACAGTGGGATCCAATTTCAGCCATATTTCTTTTCAAGTAATTACATAGCTCTTGGCAAGGCCTCACAATTAAGCAAATGATTATATTTTGATATCCATAATTATACGCATTCACATAAGGTATCCTTTCAAGTGAAATGTGCTTTTTATTACACGGCTATCACCCGTGATGAGATTATGCACAGTGTGGGTTTGGATCAAGTTAGAGTACATTTAATCGAATAAGAGCAGCAGTAATGGAAGCATGCTGGACCCAGGATTACACTGCATGGCCTGCTTCCCTTTGAGCTCAGCTTATGTTTAGCAAATTTCAGACAATGAGAATGTTATGAGGGGGGAACTCTGCGGCCCTTGACCCCTGCCCACCAGCAGGTCAAGCATATGACACATTAGATTGCTTCCATATCATGGGGTGCACCGCACATACTTATAGCCTGAGGAGACTGTTTAAATGTTCATATCTTTGACAAAACTTGTTATAATTGATAGTGATCACGGTGTGATTTTGGTCGTCCTGTAGAACTTCTATGGGGGCCGGCTGCAAACATGGCAGTGTAACCAGGAAATGTGGCAGAGATGACACTGAATACCATCATTCAGCTTTCATTGAAAACAGTCCCATCGGGAATATTGTCTGCAGAAGTCACTAAATGTGTTCAGTCTGACAGAGGAAATGTTGTTTCTGCCTTGAGACCTGTTCACAGTTAAGAAAGCCTGTGCTTTGTGGACCTTGGCTGCTCCCATGTGGCGTGACAAAGACTAGCAGTTGTAAGTATGTCCTTACTGTCGAAGATAGCCTACCATTAAAACTATTCTACATCACATTAAACTCCAACAGCAAAATAAAATGTTTTCATTTTTTCGTTTTCAAATTATATCTTTTGTGCTGGAAATGATGTGGTATTTTCTAAAAGAAACAGATGAGTTGGGCGTATGTCGTGATAAATACTAACCCTAACCCTAATGTACCAACAATAGATATAGATGCATAACAATGACCAGAATCATTTGTTTCTATGAAGGTAAGATGGACCGTGACCAGTTTATTTTATCATGTGTAGATTTCAATAATAAGGAATTATCATTATTATAGAGAAATGACATTGTATCTTGTGTCAGGGTGAGCGACTGACATAAAACCATTCATCTCCGACAACCATACAACCACAAGCTGACTCATAACTTGAAGATATTTCTCTTGGTGTATTAATCACCTGCACGGTTTCATCTTAACCATGGCCAAAACAAATAATGAGACTAGATACAGTAAAAACATAGTGTGTAAATTGGTGTCATACAAAGAGAAGAAGCCCTTATAAGGGGAGATGCTATGACACGTCACATGAATATATAATTTTGTTATATTAATAATTTAATTTATATAGAAATGATCTAAACAAGGTTACGAAGTCCTTCACAAAATCCATGGCAAAAAATTATTGAATAAAAATAAAAGGTTATTCAATTCCGTTCAATTTTAAGCAACAAATTATAACAAGGCTTTCAAATGTAAAGAGAAACCAAACAGTTCCCACAATGGGTAAGCACTTTAGCAACTTTGGCTTAAGTCGATTAATCAAAGGTGGAAATCAGAGTAAAATTTAAATGACTGAATTCCATGTTTCAGGACGTTGTTTTTATGACACCTGAATACAAATGAGCCATTGTCCTAACACAATGCCAATGCCACAATATCACTGTGACTGTCAGGTCCTCTGGTCGATTTTGGTCTCAATACTCTGGGAGAAGTTTAGATAATCTTTGCATGGTTAGACAAATATTATTTTTTTTTAAATACAAAACGTTCTTATCCAGGTCGTCTCACAGGGAACAAGATTAGCAAATTACCCAAAATACTATTTAAAATAGAAACGCATTTTTTATAAGTATTTATTAATTTATTTAGAATCTTACTATCATTATTATTATTTTATTATTATTATTATTATTAGTAGTAGTAGTAGAAGTAGTAGTAGTAGTATTAGTAATCGTAGTAGTGATAGTAGTATTAGTAGTAGTAGTAGTAGTAGTAGTAGTAGTAGTAGTAGCAGTTCCAACAACAGCTACGCTGATGACACCCAATAATCTTCTCTTATCCCCAATCTGAAACACAGGTAGCAACACGGATCTCGGCCTGTCTGACTGACATCTCTCAGTGGATATCCTGAAAATCCACCTAGGACAGAACTACGTTTCCTTCCAAGGAAAGGCTCATCCACCCATGACCTGACTATTATCTTTGAAATCTCTGTAATAGCCCTCATCCAGACTGATATAGGAACCTGGGTGTGACACTCAACAGTCAACTCTCCCTGACTACTGCAACAACCCGTTCCTGTAGATACATGCTGCACAACATCAGGAGAATACGTCCTCTTCTCACTCAGAAGGCAGTGCAGGTTCTGGTCCAGACTCTGGTCATCTCCCACCTAGACTATTCTAACTCCCTCCTGGAAGGAAGCAAATTGTACTTAGTTGATTTTTGTTGTTCGGAGTTTGTACCCTCATTGTTGAATGCACTTATTGTAAGTCAATTTGGATAAAAGCGTCAGCTAAATGATATGTCGTGTAACGTAATGGTATGGTAGGAGTAGCAGTAGAAGAAGCAGTAGTTGTAGTAGTAGTTGTAGTATTCTTGTATTTATTTTATATAATACAATTATACTAAAAGGATTGGACATAGTTTTTAACGGATGTACCAGTGTGTAGTCTACTAGTTGCATAGTGTGATTCCTACACATCGGTATGAGTCAGGAAACGGGCAGGAAACATCACTGCGGACCCATCACACCCTGGACACAACTACTTCCAACTCCTCCCCTCTGGTGGGCGCTACAGAGCACTGAAGGCCCAAACTACCAGACACCACAAACAGCTTCTTAACCCTGGCCGTCACTCTGATGAACACTTAATCAGGCAGGGTCAGGAACAATCCGTGTGCAATAGCAACATTATATTCTAAATTATATATTTAAACATATTCCATCTACCTCATGTATATAGAGTATCCTGTGACCATTTTCCCCAAATTTATTCTAGCATCTCTGCACTCTGCATCATTACACTATTTCTCCATTTCATTGTCATTGTTGTTGTGTTTCATATTCATATATACGGTACATACTTTTGTAAATATATTTATATGCATACTTGTACATTGTCATTCAATGTCAAATTGTCAAATTCCTTGCATGTGTTCGCATACATGGTCAATGTAGCTGATTCTGATGAATGCATTTGTTAAGATGAATAAGTAGTAACACTATTTGATCGCCAGGGGTCAGCAACGCTTATCATTTAAAACTAGACGCCTATTACACAACAGTACATTTCATAAAGATAAGACAATCAAAGATGGCTATGCTTCATAAGGACGTCTCATCTTTGTGATGAAAGGCTACATAGAGGATTAAAACGGGATAATGATATATATATATATATATATATATATATATATATTCATGTATAAGTCGTCGGTCATTTTACATGATACAGCAGTATTTCCTTGAAAGATGGTAGAATATGTTTTTCTCCGGGTATAGTCATTTCCCAGAGATTCGGTGATGTTGTTTGAAAACTCGCCTTTAACAACCCGTGAGGTGCAAATCAGCTTCTGAAGAACACAACAGGGATAGAACGTGGAGCCTTCACAATAAAAGCTGCACTCGTTTTCAGTTGTCAATTTACGCAAAATGTTATATATTCTGGTCAAAGTGATTTGTTTGACCAGTTAAACGCTCATAAAAGACACAAGAGGCAACAAAACACATCATTCAATGCATTCACCTGTTCCTAAAAATGTTTTTTCACTATAACCAACCACCTCCCATATACATTCAGTGAAGTAGGTTATGTATTTATCTTGTACAACCATATACAGTAGGATTTATGTGGATTGCAGCACGTATCACTCTTTAGAAATACTGTCAGAAAAAAATATATTTATTGCAGCATGGATGGTTAAAGGCCTTTTATACATACTATTTTGAGATTCTGGTGTCTAGATTATTATTTTGGATCTCAGGGCTGCATGTGTTACGACCTCCAAGGAAGTGTTGCTTTGTTTGTTTGTCTGATTGCATGGATTACACAAAAACTACTCCACCAGTTTTCATGAGTTTTTTGTAGATGGGTGATCCAAGGAAGAATAATTAAGTTTTGGTGCGGATCCAAATCAAGGGGCGAATCTAGGATATATATGTTTTTACTTTCTTTATTATTATGTATCGGATTTTTCAACATTTCCCTGTAAAAAAGGGAACTGCTATTTATGAGTGTGTGCAAGTTGGTGCAGATTCATTTGAGGTGAATTGTTGGAGCTTGGTGGAGATATGCAACATGCCCATCTTAGCTTCTATGCTTGTTTTTATTTTCTGAAAAGCAGTACAATTGGACAGTGAGACAGTTACCGAATTTTAAAAAAGTGTACTGATGACAATATCCATTTAAATCGGTTTTTTTCTGACCTCCTAACAGTGTTATATTGATTGGGTTAATGATTCGACTGGGTCAAACAGGAGGGAACAAATCACAGCCATTCTCGCCTCTCTTAACTGGTTGCCTATCAGCTACAGGATTGATTTTATGTTCGTGCACAAGGCATTAAATGGTCTCATCCCATCCTGCATCTCAGAGCTCCTGTACCAGACTGTAAGAACATGGACATCATCTGACCAGAGACTGCTGTCTGTCCCAAGATCGAGGACTATATGTTTTGGGGACAGGACCTTCTCCATCGCTGCTCTATATCTCTCAAACTCTCTCCGTCCCATCATCCGATTCCCCCCCTTGATAGAGTTTCTCAAAAGATATCTAAAAACACATTTTTATTCATTAGCCTTTCATTGTGCTTAAATTGCTCTGTTGTTGTTTTTCGTGTTATTGCTGTTATTAATGTTGGTTGTATATAATAATAATAACTATCTTTGAATCAACATCATTTAAAATGTTGTCATTAAACAAAAAAAAGCTGCAGATTGAATCTCACACATGCTCATTTGTGATTCTCAGGGGGCTTTTATTTTGAACAGGGCAGGCGGATGTTCTGTTGCAGACTTGCCGGTGGTGACGGAGGGAGAATCCAGCGGAGGAGCAGCGGCTGCAGCAGCAGCGGTGTCATCGGCGGCGGCGGCGGAGGAGGAGGAGGAGGAGGAGGCTCAGCTCCTGAAACAAACAGGAAGCAGCACCGCTCTTCTCCACCTGTGAGCTGTGTCCTGAGCACACACACCGAGGCAGAGCCCAGCTGAGGCTCCTCACACACACACACACACACACACACAACGGGCACACACCAGAAGACCTGTGACTGTAACTTCCAGCTGCCTCTTCTCCTGGCGCCTCCTTCACCGACCTCCCACCGGAGAGAGACTCAAGGTAAGTCCGCGGTCTTTCAACCTTTCACCTGGCCGGTCCCGCAACAAACTGCTTTAAAAAAAATCCTCTTATTTAATGTCTCGTCCCTCGGGATGGCCATAAAGAACGCGGAACCTTTCTCCTGAGAAAACATCTTAAAAACTTCTGGCAATCCAAAGCATCCGCGTGTCATTCAACCAGTAAAGTAGTTCCCCAGCCAGCCTCGATTCCGATAAGAAGAAACATGGCTTGATTGTTTTACAGTTTATTGCGTTTAAGCTAAAACAAAGGTTACCGTTGGTGGGGGGCGACAGTGACCGCAGTTTCTACATTTTAAGGGCACTTTTCTGAACATTAAGTGTTTGTCCTGGGTTCAAACGGAACCTGAACACATCATGAGATTCTGTAGTTGTGTTAACGATTCAGTGTTTGTTGGATTCAGCCCCAAAGCGAGACAACAACAAAGTCATTTGTTTTCTCAACAGAATGTGGCATTCCTCTCTGATTACAGCTCAGCCCCGTTGTTTAGTTTTTTCCCTACATTTTCTTATTCTGACAACAGGGAGAGAAGCTGATTTAACCCTTTCGACTTGCACTTATTTGTAGTTTTGATTACACAGCAATGCAAAATTTTGTATTTTTTACATTGAATGTCTTGTAAAAAGTTGACAGCACCTACTCTCTCATTTTGGCATAGAGATCCTCTTGATCTTTTTCACTGACCGTTGATCCCTGGTTCCCACTGGTACACACACACAACACACACACACACACAAACTGTGTCTCTTTTATTGTTGAGAAATAGACAGACAACGGTGCCAGAGAAAAAAAAGAGGATGTGAAACTTTGGAGGTGATTCATGTTCTTAGCTTTTCTGTCCTAATCATATCCTTAAGGTTTTATTTCAATGCAGAAATGTCGGAGGCTCAGTAGAGTGGAGCTGTTTGGTTTCATGCTCTCCCTGATGCAGTGGAACCCAATTGCATATTGATGAAGTCTTTTTAAATCAACAACTAATCCCTAATTTGTTTGGGCACAATATCTGTCAGGATCCATCATGCTGAACGTTAATGTGCTAAGTGAGCTTGAAACCATACATACCTGTATGATGCAGCTTTGACTACAGGTGTGTGTGCAACATATTTTACATTTGTAGAATTTACAAAAAATAGAAACTCCTTCTGGCATTTCAACTATGAGCAGACTCTCAGTTTTATGCGTAGAAGATTTAATCACAGTGTCAGATTACATAAACAGCAGCATTACAGAGGATTTCATCCTATCGCCCACTCCTGTGTTATAGCCTTGGGCCAAATGGTCAAAGGAGTATTTTCTGTCATGTGACATTCAAGCTGACATTTCTCTTTTCCCTTAAACATTAGATAATTGTTCAGTTTTTTTTAAATTTCCCAGAGATTTGTCATTAAAAGAATCTCAATGACGTTCAGACACATTTCTACTGTGCTTCCTCTCACAGTTAATGATTACTTTAATCTTTGCAGAGAATCTTAGAGCCACCCATTACTCATGTTACAGATTCACATGTTACAAATGAGAATAGTCATTTATCAAGAGAATAAACCAATATTCGCTACTATTTTAGTTTTGCATGGTGTCACCAACGGTCCTGGAAGCCCTGCGCTGGGTGAGGTGTGCTGTCAGCCCTCCTCTGAGGTACCATTAGAAAACACTGATAAGGCTAACTGACGTCACTTTGCAGACATCCGCCAACAATACAGCCTTTTATTCCAAAGCCCTGGTCTCTACTGAGAAGCTGGGCACAAATGAAAGCAAGTTCTGACCAAGTGCTCCCCCTAAAACAAAAGGGGACAAAAAGGTTTTGCAGCATTGGTGACGTCCATGTCCTACATCACGAACATGTTTTTTGGTGATGTAATTTCCTGCGAGGGGCTTCTTAGAAGTGGTTTAAAATTCAGTTACCTGACTGTTGTAGGGTGTTTGGGGCTGAGGGGGGGCAGAGAAATTTGGATATCTTCAGCTGGAGTAAAGTGCTGCGTGGTGAAACTCTGAAGTTAGGATAAGAGCAAGGAGCCATGTAGCTAACACAGCCAGCTTTACTTTACACGCTGGCAGCATGTTTGGTGTCACATATGAAAAGAATAACACAATTTATTGGTGTAGCATTTTGCAGCGTGCTCAATCATATCAAGTCTTGGAGTGAAACCTATCAAAACATCGAGGTGTAACTGCATATTGCGGCGTGGTTAAACCAAACATACAGCACTGTCATTACGTATTTGGACAGTGATATTTTTTCATTGTTTTGGCTTCGTTCCACCATTTTGGAGTTCAAATCACCAGCAGGCTGACTTTCAACATAGACAGTGTTTCCTTCCATACTGGGTGAAGAGTGTGGGAAAAGCTCTTAGACACGGCTACATTATGATAAACAGCAATATTACGACTATTTACCTTATTCTGAATAAGAAATTATTTTGATGATGTGAATTTGCATGACTTGCTAATTTAATAATCCATTGGTATCCCTGTTCGATGTTGACCAGTAAAGTCTGATTATGACACATGTCAACACTCCCATTTAAGACGCATAAATACTCTACATCTCTTAATTTGATTATTGCTTTTTAACTTGCACCCAGTCCGGCTCTCCAATCAGGACCATCGATCGGGACTGCATTCACTGTGTTGAAAGCAGATCAGCACATCACTCAGGGCAGCTGACCTCACCAGCCTCCTTGGTCTGTGGATTCATTGAACATATTGTTAATCCTTTTGAGATAACTTCGTTGAGTGGGACAAGTTTAGTTTTAGCAAGTGATTCCACTCTCACACCTTTTAGATCGATTTCTGCATAGACGACACTGCACGTGTAAAGATTTGAAGAAAAATATATGTGCAAAAAGATTAAATGAAACTTAGATGAGTTTCATTTTGAAGCTTTACAATGGATAACAACTGTCTCACTGATTTCCGGCTGTGCTTGAATACTGAGATTGATCCAACTGAAGCACGAGATGTAAAGCTGTGTTTTTCATATAAGATGCCATTGCCAACATATTCCTTTCAAGAGAGCCCCTCTCCTACCGAGATTTGTATTGTCTGAGTACCTGTTTGGACTGAACTACCCGGAGTGTGCTGCTACTGTCACCATCCCAACCATCTTCCTCCTCTCACTCTCTCACCCGC
This sequence comes from Pleuronectes platessa, assembly GCF_947347685.1. Classification (NCBI taxonomy): domain Eukaryota; kingdom Metazoa; phylum Chordata; class Actinopteri; order Pleuronectiformes; family Pleuronectidae; genus Pleuronectes; species Pleuronectes platessa. Next base: position 24,061,930 of record NC_070630.1, read on the forward strand.
CCTCTGTCTCCCTCCACTCTCACTCATTCACGCCTCTTCACCGCTCCTCATTAAAGGGAAAAGCTTGTGTAACATCCTCTCAAATTGTCTTTTTCTTTCTTTTTCATGTGTGTGTAAGTACAAGCTGGCTTTCACAATGTCTGCTAGCTTGCACAATCACTCTTATCTTTTCCAAGCCCCAAAGTCTCATCCTCTATGGCCGACCGAGCAAAATGGTGTGTTCCGTATTCACTTTAACTAAGTGCAAATTGCGCCTTACTACCTTTTTTATAACACCAACATAAAATGCAATTTGCTATGGCAAGAAATGTCTGTGCCTGTGGAAGCAGAGCAGCCTTTTGGAATTCTCCACTTTGCTGCTCAGCATGCCGCGACCTGCCAAGGAATGCAGGGAAGACACAGTGGGGGATACATGAGAGATGGATCTAAAATGACATGTGCTTTACAGAGAGGGATTTAAAGAAGTCTACAAATGAATTAAAAAGCTCCCTAAATTCATTTGCGGCACACAATTGGAGCAGGAACACAATGAAATAAGTCAAATAGACCCAATACAGATTAGAAACCTATTTAATCACATTTACTCTAAAGTTTAAGTGCCGCAGCAAACCTTGGGCTTGACAGCATCCTTTAGCTCACCTTCCATTCACATGAGTGAATCTTCTCCTTGTACCTGCAAACACACCCTCACCTTCTTAAGTTAGACAAATTGTGTTACCAGAACTGAGAGTTCCCACTGAAACCCTATTGATCTGGTTAATGACATCTTTGATGAAACATGTTAGTTAGTTACTGTGGCTATGTTGACATGCAATATTGTTGACAAAAAAGTGAGACTAAAAGAGTAAATTTCACATTTCTTTCCCTGTACTTGAATTGTCTTTCTGGGGGTTGTGCAGACCAGCAGTGCATGAAAAGACTGTAAATTAGTTTGTATTTTACTCCTGAGAACACACTCACTGTCATAGCCCTGCTGAGTCAAAAACCATAATAATGTGGGTGGATGGATCCCCTGCAGCTCACGTCTCACACTGTCTTCGGTCGAAATACTGAGCCCTGAATTGACCCTGATGGTTGTAACATCAGTGTTAGGGAATGGGTGAATGGCTTCTAGTGTAAAGCAGTCGGAGAAGTCTATTGGACTAGAAAAGCACGATATAAACGCAGCCCATATTTACTATCCACTTTCCATTTTTGTGTTGGACGACCTCCCCTCGAATGAAAAGGAATAACTACAGTATGTTTACCATAGCTGCACATATTATAACCTAAAGCCGTAGATGATCATTTAACATTGAAGAAGGAGGCCAGTTAGATTCGTTCAGCAGACCCACCTGCTGCTTGCTGCAGCTCTCTGTCATCTGGCTGTTCAGGTGGCTTTGTGCAGCTTCCCTTTTACTCCCTGAGCTGCTCTGAATCCTTCTCCATTGACTAAACATCTCATATCTTTTTCAATGGAATTCTCCAACAGATTTGTGATGCGCAGCCATCTTGTTGTCAGGGCAGAGCATTTGGTGAAGTCATGACCTGACAGCTACAGGATTTGGATCTTTCCTCAGCTACTGAATGCTTCTTCTGAGAGTGTCTTGCCTTTGTAATTGTGTTTTATTCCAGGATGGAGTTGCACATTTTACAATGGTTTCATGTTTAGTGAGGCCATTTGCACTCGCTAGAGTTGATAAGCGATGACAATAATTATTGCTTTGTAATTGTATTCAGTAGCACTATCACAAAAGTCCAGTACATATTGATATAATGCTTGTGTATCTTGTCATGGGCCTGAGTGAAGGAGGAGGATAACAAAGGCCATTTGGGCTAATTGGAGTCGAATTTGAATGTCTGGCTTAGGGACACTTGGGCGACACCACAGGAGCAGTATGGAGACATTTTTATGGAGACAATTTTTTCCTCGGTTATTTTTCACGTTTGAAGAATTGGTCACCATTTACTTCAATTGTATTGGATTTGGCTAGATAATAAGGGACTATTGATTTTTAGATGAACTATCCCTTTCAAACGCCATCGCAGGCCAGTAAAGTTAACAAAGTTCAGACTGGTCTGTGCAACCGCCTCTGGCTAACAAATAAACAAAGTTGTACTCACTCCTTCATTTAGATTTGTAAAATATCAAATAAAAAACAAACATTACATGAAACCAAAGCCTCTGTGGTACGTCACCTGTGACTGCCATGGTGGTTTAGCGTCTCCATGCTGGGACAACGCTTTGATATGGTAACTGCGGCAGCCTCAGATACATAGATAGTGTTGGGTTATGCTACATACCCTTGAGGCTCCGGCCTCCACTCTGCAACCTGAGAAGACAAAACCTCAGCTTCATGTCTCTAAGGCAACACTTCCTCCAAGTACAGGCCCCTGTCGGCTACTGCTGATGCCACACAGACATATCGCGTCACACAAATGTCTCTTTATTACTCTCTCTCACCTCTGTTTGCCCTTGCTCATGTTTGCGACATATGACTGATCTCAGCCAGCCTAGTCATGGGGACTGTCTGTGGTGCAATTACTGTGTGACAGTTTAGTCTCGTGGTTGTCCTGGCGCGTATGTGTGTGTTGTGCCGGTTTGTCTTCTGAGTGATCCGAGCTATTCTCCGGTCTGAGATGGACCTTTGCTCAGTCAGGCAGCTGGAAGGTAACTGATTTACAGTGTCTGAGGGGAACTTTTGAGAATACACCCACACACACACTCACACTCCATCCGCCCACCTAAGTGCAGCCTCACGCTAGTGGCTATAAATAGAGATAGAAACAAGTAGTGAAAGAGAGGGGGAACAAGATGAAGGAGTGTGTTACGGTCATGGGTTGACACGTACACGACACTCACCTACAGTGGTTGAAAGACTTGATATTCTTCATCAACCTCTAAATTTTACAATGTAATGACGGTAGGCACATTTGTGGGTGTGTTTCACAAGCTCCACTGTGATGGAGGGTCATAAACATCACACTGTGTTAATGAGCGGGTGTGTATTGTTTTTAGAAATGGACTGACAGCGCTCTTTTGTTTACGGTGAGGCACCGATGACGTATGGTCCAATGTAATAGCCCTTCAGACCGCTCTTGGTTTGGGAGTGCGTGGAACGTGTGTTCTGGTGCATTCCTCCCGCATTCCTTTTGCATGGTTTGAGGGCATTAACTAAATCGCCTTTACTGGATGGGATTTACCCCCTCCCCACACACACATTTTTCCAGGGCATAGCATAATTTTTCAAGTTGATGTCTCACTTTTCTTGGCAGCCTATACTTTAAACTACTTATTTATGCCAAAATGGTATAGGAATCAATCAGGACATAGTTGAGATAAGTTATTTATCACAGTGAAAGTGTTTTTCCGTTGTTTAACTCCAGGGTTTAGTAATTACAGGCCCAGAAAGGAAAAATTGTATTGTTAGTACAGGGAGTGCCCTCCAGGAGATTCGGTTTATTATGCAACGCTCCAGGGCCTGAAAAACTACCTGTTTACAAAAGGAACTTTCACTGGACTGTGAGGCCTGAAGGTCAGAATGAACTTAAGGATGTTTGTATTAAGATATTTGAGAACAGTAAGGAAATTAGTATATTCTTCCCAGTGATTGACACACATGACCCATGCAATAAAAACTAGTTTGTATTTGGGTGTGGGTGTGTGTGAGTAATTTCACGTGAGGGGATTTGCCCCAAGGTAAACGAGAGTGAGAGACTTCGCTGGTGATGAAGCCCACAGTTTTAGGATTGTGCATTCCTCTCATTCTTCTAACAGAGGATGGGTGGAGGAGAGGAAGGGTGTGTTTGTGTGTGAGTGTGTAAAGACAGATATGAAAGTCGAAAAATACAATCATAAGATTGTCAGCTATTTTAGGGGAGGATCTGAAGTAGAGAAAATCCCATAACCTGAGTTGTTATGTTTGTTTCTAGGTCTTCAGGTCTACATACAACTCATAGCGAACTCATTACCTCAGGTACAGTTTCTTCAAATTTAACACAAACCTTCACTTTGGATCAAGGACAAAGTGGTTTAAATTAAGTGGTCAAGGATCACTGACCTTTCTGTACATGCTTTTGGCCATAATTTAAAGCTTCTAAATAATCAAATCCCACCTTCATACCTGTTCATTAAAATTCGTCTGAGTCATTGCTACATAATATCACATTAGTCGGGACAGACATGGATGTAAACCGCAACTTGACTGGTTGCAGAGGTGTATAACCATGTGTGTTTGTGTGGCTAGTCCTTCAGAACAGAGCAGCGTGTATGTGCAGGTGCCTGGTCCCTTTTGTGTCAGAACAATAGAAACGCATAACTCTTGAAACCAACGTCACTAACCACTAATGTGTGCATTATACTGGAAACTGTAATCCCGCAGAAATGACTTCAGTTTAGTGAATGGCTGAAGTTGCTTTAACAACAACGTATGGCAAAGTAACTAAATTCATTAAACTCACAAATCTGGTTTTGTCACAAAATGATTCAAACAGTAGGAGTCATCAACGCCTCCGAACTGTCACTTAATGCCGTGTCAGTAAATTATATTTCATTATAGATTTACAGTTTCATAGTTTTAAAGGTTTTTAAAATGCGAATCGGTAAGATCTCTGTCGAATTGTAGCTTTAACTTTTTACTGCTATACTTTTTTTCATTTGTTAACCTACCATAGTTATGTCAAAAATAATGGAGCATAACAAACGAGAATCGCCCACTGAGAGCGCATAAACCGCCAAGGCCCAGCAGTCCTCTTAAATTCAATCAAGCTGCACCAACACTCATCAGTCCTCTGAACATGCAAATCAGTGAAAAACGCACTTCTAATTTCTCAATGTTGGAGAAAGTTTAACAATTCTTAGATCAGCCCCCTTTTGTCCAGATGCCCAAAAACATTTAAAGGGTTCTGTTTTTGCCCATAGGGTATCCTTTCCAAAGTTTCAAGGAAATCTGCTCAGTAGTTTTTTGCGTAATCCTGTTTACAGAATAACGGCAGTGAAAACTTTATTGGCCAAGGCAATACACTGATGATTTAAATTGGTGTCGGCTGATCAATGCAGAAATGCTTTGAGTGTTACGTCTAAAGTCCTTTAGGAATGTTATTGTATTATACATATTGAAGTCAGCAGTGTCCCCAGCAACTTCAGAGTTTTTTGTCATATTGAATCAGAGTCTTTCTTTCCAATGTTTCTTCTGGGCAAAAAAAAAAAAAAGTATTTATAGTTAAATTAAGGCTGAAAGAAAATAATTCGTTGAAATGTGGAGAGTCCTGTTCCTGAATGGCACAAAAGTGATGTTGAGCAATAAGCCTGATTATACAATGGTACTGACTCTTTGGCCATGTTTTTTACGATCTGTGATTAAACAGATTATTTTCAGCTTCAACCCAAAAACAAACTGAAAAAGCCGTTGACGTTACTCTGGAGTTTTTTTTTCTTTCCAGAGAACGGAGGCAAAGCTAATTTTGGGGTTGGCCCCCGAGCAAAAACGTCATCACTTAACCACTCCATACTGAACCCTCTGTCTGTCTTCCTCTCTCAATTTCTCCTAACATCACTGTTACAACCACACAAACACACTCTGGTGTGGATCATGTGACGCCTTAAGCAAAATTCAGTCAGGGAGTTCAAACATTGACTGTCTCTGGCCTATGAGTTTATCATTGTTATCAACAGCTCACTTCCTGGAGCGAGTGTGTGGAGACAACCATATCATATTTTTCTTTTGAAGCCCAGCGTCTCACCTGTTCCTATGAATGAATCCATGACCCTGCTGAAAATGTAATGTAAAGTAATGATTGCTTCTGTGCTTTAAGCATCTATGACTCAAACCACAGTTGTTTTTGTGAACCTCTGTGTGTCCAACCCTGGTAAACAAGATAGACAATCTTAACCACTGAGGGCAAAAACAGGAAGTGCACTGGCCTCAGAGTTTGTGTGGTGTCATCAGTGTGCATGGTGACGGTGTGTGTTTTTGCCAGCAGTATTCTGTATTTTTTTTGAATAACGCAAAGTCCCCTTGTTGGACTCCATAGTTTAGCTCTTTGAACTGTCGGCAGATGGTCATGGCAGGGAAGCTGCCTTGGGCTCTTGATCTGCACATACAGATATGATGCCCTTTGCTTCCTGTTTACTCTTGATGTTTCAAGCTGGCACACAGTGTTTCAGTGTGTTTCTCTTTTATACACTTTCATTGACTCAGGCAGTCAAACTTGCACTATGTAATTAATGCCTGCTTTAGATTTTTTTTTGGGGGGGGAGCTTCTTAACACTGACGCTTGAATTTCATTGCAAAGACAATCATTTTGATTATCTATCAGAAAATGTAAGTGATCCCCACCGGCAAATTAGTTATTAGGAATTGCATAACATACATAAGGAATATAAATTCAAATGTGTGAAATGCCTCTTTAAAGTTAGCATAAAGCAGGTCCAGGGTCCAGTCGTCCTTGTTGCAGTCCACAAACTCAGCGTGGAGATAGATGGAGATGATACTGCAAGAAAGGCCGGCTCGGGCCTCAGTTAGCATCTTAATCCAATACCACAACTTCAAAGTATATTATTTTCACCCAGATAAAAATAACAGAGACAAACATGGCAGATCAGCACAAAGGTGAGCACAAAGTTCAGTCACTTAGTAAACAACTGTGTAAGACATTTGCCCCTCTGATAATGGTGTTGTACTCTACAGTCCAGTCTATGGGACATCTCTATCATCAGTATCTGCATTGGCAAGATGACTAAAAATGGAAAGGATGAATCACACACTGAATCAATTGTTTGTTCACTCATAGTGTTGCTTTCTGCTGGGGTTTTGTTGTGTTTCCAAAAGCGATTTACAGTGTATTCTTGTTCGGGCAAACTGCCTTGTCAGTATTTTCTAATATTGTCTCTGCTGTGACCTTGAGTGAAAGGGAAGTGATTAGGTATCATAGAAAGGAGAAGTGAGTGGTAAGGACAGTCGGAGGGGTCACAGGGGGCACTGGGAGCGCTCTGTGCTTTCTGTTGTCTTATCTCAGATGCCGGTGAAGCCGGGGCCCCTTTGAGTGTGTGTGTGAGGTTACGTCAGGTGACACAGTATTGCAGACAAAGACTCACTTACAGAGCAATTCACATCTGGTGAAACAATTCACTTTTGCCACATTTGACATCTGTTTACTTTCTCCCAAACTTAATGAGTAACTTTCTAATCTACTTCTTACATACAGTATGAACACGCACATGCTTATTTAACAGCTCCCAGACATCTACTGCCTTGTGGTTCTTTCCCTCCTCCCCTTAACTGTCAGTATGTTCTGTCCTTTTGTCCATCAGATGCAGTGTCCCAGAAGCAATCCACACACCCCCAGTGAGGAGCAGAGGCACAGGAAATAAGAGACTTTAGGAAAGAGCAGGTAAAACCTCAATGCTACTGTCTGTGTGCATGTGTATGTGAGTACTTGTTTTTGTATCCTCATTAGGACATTTTCCAGGTGTAAGGTATGAATTGGTCATGGTTAAGGTTAGAGATGAGATATTAGTTTGGCCGTTCACAATGAATGGAAGTCAATGCAAAGTCCTGACAAGTATACTGTAGCTGTGCCTGCGTGTCAACTTTTTTGGTGTTATGTGTGTATTTATTTCTGTGTGTATGCTGGATTAAATTATCGTCATAATTATCTTGACATACTCTTACCTGTGATGCCGCAGTGCATGTGTGTGTTGCTCCGTGATCGTGGGACGAATGGATCACTGACTTCACTGGAATCTGAGTAGGCCTCGTCCTGACAGGCGGGGAATGTGTTGAAGTCAGCCAACATGCTTCATTTTCACGTCAGAGCTCATTTGCTGGGTTTTCTTTTTTTTGTCAATAATACAACAGCTCTGTGTTGAAAGGAAAAGCTGCTTCCTTATGTGTCACTTGTAGTTGTCTTGGTTCAAGTCTAAACTTGTCAGTTGTGCACCCTGTGCCACCTTCAGCTAACTTTGGACTCTTAAGGCAAGAGTTATTGGAGGAAATAATAATATATATATATATATATTTATCAGCTATATGCACTTATTGGCAAGTCACTTCTGTTCATTGTTTTTGTCTAATGATGTCCAATAGCAAAGCTCATAATGAAGTGGGCACTGAGGATCTGTAAAGATGTCCTTTTCCCTTGCTGTGTGATCGCTGATCAGCAACCCCCTTTTTTAGAACAGATAATCCAAGCACTGAACTGCGGCACACTCAGTACTACTGACCCAGTTTTTCGAAATGCAGTAAATTAGTCTACAGCTTATTTAGTGAAGAGAAGCTTGTTCGTTACAGTTTGTCTTTTTTTGCTCTGTCCTGAGTCCTTGTGTTAAACTGAAATAAGCCTGATGATCATTACATTTTCTCATCTTTTTTTTTAAATAAACTGAATACAATAATTATACTGTTTTTAATTAATGTGGATGTTAGGAAACTGTTATGACAATTTCCCCCTAGTTTTTGGCAGTTATGAAGAAAATAATTAAATGATTAATCAATACTGGAAATAGTGGAGGTGTAATGATTTTCCAATCCATGGTTCGGTTCAGGTCTTAATTTGTATGACTCACAGCTCAGTTCATAACTTTTTTTGTGGCGTTGGCAGGGAATAATGAAAATACTCCCACACTGCTGGTTTGCATGTGCCCAGTGGAGTCTGCAATTTTCTAGGTTTATTATACATGCTGAAACTTACCAAACTTACTGTAGGGGTGATCACTCATTGTTGGACCAAAATTGACACATGACAAACATGCAGTTGGAAGACAAATAGTTATGTGTAATTTTTACAAAATTATTCACAAAATGTGCATCTTTTGTTAGGTATGTTCATATACCATTTTCCCATCCCGATACCTGGAGTTTAAGTATCGGCGGATATCGAGATCCCATCCCTTACCAGTGCACAAAATGAACTTATAAAATCTGGCCAATTGTAAACTACCAGAGATAACTTCTGTTTTGCAGCTCACCAGTGGTAGTACAGCTGCTTTGGAACAGCGAAGAAGAAGTGATTTGCAGGAAAAGAAAATTGCAGTTTTCTCTGGATGAAGTGGTATCAGATATTGGCGTTGTTAAATCTCTCGCTCACCTTATACTTTGGACCATATATAATCTGGTAGAGCAGGTTGGCTTAAAGGGTTCAGGCTCTGCTCTGCTGCTCCTCTTCACCGTGATGGCATGTACCCCAGCTGCAAAAGCTGGCGGAGTAAACACTGTCTTAAAATCCTTCCTCCTCCTCCTCCTCCACCTCCTCACATTTTCTAAATGTGGTAGAACGGGTGCAGCTTTGACATCTATCAGCATAATAACCATGTTTCCTGCCATCAATCAGCGCCGGTGGCCAATAAATACCCACCAATAATCCGTGCAGATGCCTTTCACCTGTGTATACCCTCCTCCGCCCGCAACTCAAACGTGGAAAAATGGAAATGGAAGAATGATCCCATTACTCATGCTGCGTTCTGGCTCAATCATGATCTTCCTACAGTCACAGCCGTGATGTTTTCATCATCGGCAAAGTCATCACATAGCTGCTTGTCATAGTCATAGGACAAATGAGTAATGGTTACTTTGTTTTTTGTTTTCCTCCAGAAATGACCTCCTGATCATTTCTTTCTTGCGTTAACTATCAACACCAAGCACTTTTCTGAAACCCTTTCACTCAAACAATCCTAGGAAGCCCTGCCCTTCAATTCTCAGGGGTAAGTTTGCTTGGGTGGCATTATCCTTATGGCAGTGACCCTGCCACCCAAGTGATCACAGAGGTTGTTTATAATTAGACTAGCCAAGCTGGACAATAGCACATGCACTGTTAAAGCTAACTAATTATAGATGGAGGATAATGAAAGGCAGTTTACATCCATGTATTATATTTCCTGCCTGCAAAAACAACAGATGTATTAGTCTGTCTGTATGTTTATTTGATTCTTATGCCTGACAACACTGGCTTGTGTGTCTGTGTGTGTGCTATATTAACAGGAATGGATGTTGTGGCAAGGCAGTGTGCATAGTCGAGACAGACAGACAGACAGGAGGAAAGATGGAGGGACATTAGAACCGCAGCTAAGTGTTCCAAGCAACCAAGTCACCTCTATAGCGAGATTACAGCCGGAGCCAAGAAATAAACTAATTTCTAGGCTTGTGCGACTGTTAGTACGTGTCATTTGGTGCCAATGTGTGGCCCCTTTGTTTTTGGGAGAGATAAATGGTGGTGTGGCAAGATACTGGGAGGCAAAAGAGAGAAAAATCAGCAGTGTGTGTCGGAGCTGCCCTGGCTATATTCACGACAGCTCTGTGTTATTGATGTCTGTTTCTTTCCAGTTTTGCAATACTATCAGTGGCTGCACTCCTCTGGATGCCGTGTGTCTGTGCTTGTCAGGCAAGTTTATCTCTCTATCGAAATCTATTATCAAACTTCCCTCATATGAAGAACATCATTACAGAAAAGAACCGTGCATCTGACAGTGACCTCAAACAACCTCTCAGCTCTGTTCTTGGCTGTAATGGGTTTTTCTAAGCACGAGTATTCATAATGGACTCTGTGGTTAAAATAAAGCCAAAGTTGCCTTAGTACATCTATTTATGATGGAAAGAGCAGAACTAATTTGTTGAGGGATTTTCAAAATGTGAAATATAATTTGCAAGGGGTGTGGGGAGGGAGAGACGTCAGATTTAAGAAAAGAGCCCGACCTAGTTATCACTACCCTATAAAAATCTGCCGATACATATAGGGATCTGTGTCTTTGTATGCCAATATGAATAATGTTATTATCAGAATAAACAACGCAGGAGATGTGGTTATTTATGTATTTAAAAAAATGTGTAATCAAGTTTAAGTTATAATGTTTGTTGTTCTGCCCATTGATGTACTTTACTCTAAATATCATTGAGGGTTGACCCTCGTTTAAAAATACAACGAGTAGAATTACAGAGACAGAAAAGAGGAGAAAACTGTAACAACACAGGGGCAAACTAATAAACAATTATAACTAAGGTTAATAAATGCCATTAAAAAATATTTGGATTATGACCATTGAAACTTTGACCTTAAGAAAAAAAGAAAGTTGACTGTCTAATTATAGCCGTTTATTGTTTCCTCTTAGTCAGAGTTTCCTAGGAGAGATCCACTGTCCTTTTTCTTTTTTAAGAAGCTCTGTCAAATGGAACAAAGGCTAATCATTATGTCATCCTCATAAAGCCGCTGCTAGTGCGCCATCCTACTATACGTCAAAACAGGAAGAACCATACCGGCCACTTCCACTACTCAGCCTGCGTATCATCTGCTGTCACTGGATGCTGAGGCAAAGGAGGAGGTCGGAAGGAAACAGTCCTTTTAGTATTCAAATTAGATCCGATGCATTGTTGTGTTTTTATAGAGGAGAAGAAGAAGATAGAAGAAATTGTCTTGGATTCATTGTCTAGAGTCAATGAGACAAAGAAGAAGAGTAGTCTGTGGGTGGATATGCTTGCATCGAATTTCTTTATTTCCTGTTTCACAGAATCAGATTGGCAATGCAAACTTAGCACATGCGTAGGCTTCCTTGTGTTTGTTGCGTGGGTGTATCGGCGCTTGCTTTGAATAATGATATGTGGTCGTGGTTAGAGTTTGCATATAGCCTTGAGCTTTTCAGCAAAGGTAAGGTCAGCTATGTTTGTGTGTTAAGGATGTCTCACTGCTCGCATGTGTAGCTGTCCTATATTTGACTATAGTATTGATTATTAATGGAGTGGTGCTCCGACTAAAGAAAGCAGCATATTTACACGCTCTTAGCTCCTGAACCTTGTGACCTGTGTGTTGGTGTTTACTAAAATGCAGTAAAAATGTGAGTGCAATTGTTTATGTGGGGGGGGTGCGCTCTGTTTGACTAGCCATGTGACCCCATTGCCCCCCTCCATCCCCTGTGTTTTTGTGTTTTTGTGTTTTTGTGTGTGTGTGTGTGTGTGTGTGTGTGTGTGTGTGTGTGTGTGTGTGTGTGTGTGTGTGTGTGTGTGTGTGTGTGTGTGTGTGTGTGTGTGTGTGTGTGTGTGTGTGTGTGTGTGTGTGTGTGTGCGTTAGAGAGAGCTGTTTCAGGGAGGGAGGGGCGGGTTTGGTTGTGAGGGTTGATGGGGGCAAGGACAGCACAAGGGCAGTGTTTGTGCAGGGCACGGGACTGTCCTCACTGGCACACACACACACACATGCAAGCATAGACGGGCTGGAAAAAACAGAGGCTTATTGTGGACACTGGGCCCAGTTGTGCCCTCTCACTACAGTCACACATTGTATCACACGTTGCCTTTCCAACTCTGTCTTCCTATTACCTCTCTTTTTGGCTCTTTGTTGATCACTCGTTCCTCTGTTTCCCCTCCTCTTCTGATGTGACCTGACACTCATACCTCCCCTGTAGTACTATATCATCTGTGTCACATTTTCTTCCCCCGTTCTCTTTTCTTTAATGCTGTAAATATCTTCCTATCAGACATCCAGCCCGTCTTCATGACTGATTCCCTCTCCAGTCATTTAACCCCTCCTCCCTTCAACCCCCGTTTTCCTTCTCATCTCTGAGGGAGGTGTGAAAAGTCTGAGAGTTTAGTCATGCATAGACAACCCCACTACACCAACCCATGTTTTGTTTCTTGCTGTATCAGCTCCTATGCAAAATATATTTGGTTTAGATTGGGCTTTTTATTCCCTTTAATGCTAAATGGCTTTGTATTTATATAGCGCTTTTCTAGTCTTTATGACCACTCAAAGTGCTTTACAGTACAGTTCTACATTCACCCATTCACACACACATTCATAAAGTGCATCGCAGCACTTAGTTATTCTATGGGGGGCCATTCGGGGTTCAGCATCTTGCCCAAGGACACTTCGGCATGCAGACGGGTCAGACTGGGGATTGAACTGCCGACCTTCAGGTTGGAGGACGACCACTCTACCCCTCAGCCACAGCCGCCCACTTTAGTTTAATTATTTTTGGATTCAACAATTGACAATTTCCTTTTACCCCGCCTCATTAGAAACACACTTTCACCTATGCAAAATGTGTTTTTATTTGGGATTTTTGTATATGTTGCTGATTATTTCTAAAACATTTGCACAGCCTTTTACTTTAACCTTTACTTCTCTCCCATAAATGTGAACTGCTCTTCTTGCCCGTTATGTGTGTTTTAAACTACTGGATGCCTAAATTTCCTTTGGGATTGATAAAATATCCATTAATCATCTATATCTATCATCTCTGTGTGTGCAGCCTGTGTGCTTTGCCTGACTCGTTCTGTGTCTGTGGTGAATCAGACTCTGTGGGAAAATCACACTTCTGCTGCACTACATCTGATTTCCCCCACCACTACCAACACCACATCCTCCTCCTCAAACACAGACAGAGATGAAAGCTAATAAGATGAACTGATAGTCTGCATTAAAGAACTGTACTATCTGCATCACAATTGACAAACATAAATTATAAACCTCTCTCAACAGGGTGTTTATACTTTCCTTATGCGACTAGTTTTACCTGCCCTTTGTATCTTACTGTAATTTTCACCACTCTACGTCTTCCTCAAGGGAAAGCACACACTTTGTCTTCGTTGAATTACATTCCCAGTATGATCTCTTGCAACCACGAGGCACACTTTGTCAGTTATTAGCCTGATAACAGTTAAATAATGGCTCACAGGTACATTTTCTCTTGGATTTGTTTGTGAGTTCTGATGTATAAAGACATAATTCTGTTATTTCACTTCCCTCCATTGTTGGAATTGAAGTTTACAAAATAACAAAAACATTTGTTAGTTTAGCTCTAAACTTCTTTAACTTTTCAAAAAGCACTGACTGAACATTATAACACTCATGAAGGGAGGGTTTGTTTTGGGACTGTTTTATTAGACTACATTAGTTTTAGCTAGTTGTAATAAATAAATAAACCGACAGTGTATAACATGATTGCAGATTTTATCTATATGACCCGCCTCTAGTGGAGACGACTGTGACACTTCTCTCTTATTACCACCCACACTGGCTCGAGCCGTCATGTGCTCATGCATGAAACAGCTCAGTGTGGACAGTGTGTTCTAGGCACGTTCAAACGGATACTGCCTGAAAGTGGAACTTGTGAGATCATGTTTTCGACATGGGAAGATGATTATGTAATATCCTTGGGTTCAATTGGTTTAACCCGAGAGAAGGGAGTTGCAAGACAACTGATATAGTCAAATGAATGCTGTCTTGTTCTCTTTGAAAGTGGTGAATGATAGCGTTTTCTGTATTTCAATGGGTTTTGAAAGGACTTCTGCAAACATGTTCTCCCCGCACCCCAGTTTGTGATGTGACGTCAGTTCAGGTTTTTTCCATCGGCTATTAGAGGCATAAATACCACTGAGAAAAAAACAGACCGGGCTTCAAGCCATTGAGGTTTGGGAAGAGCAACAAATGCATATTTATATTTTACCTTCCTTTGTTTGCCCCCAGGTTCACAATTTTTTCCGTTATTAGTACACAATCCTAATACTTGCAAATGCACTGCATGTTTGCCTTGATTGTCATCTAGAACAGACTCATTCACTCCAATCAGCAAGTGTCAGTAGGGAAGGATGTGTATTGAGACACAGTCTGTGTGCCATAAGTGAGTATCTTTGGAGGGATTATTCATTTCTCCAATCTAACGTGATCTTTTCCTGTTCCTCTTACTCTCCTTACCCGCCTTGTTGTATTTTCTAGCTCATGATATAACTATAGGTAATGGATTGGATATGATTAGTGTCACGCTGGATTAATAACCATGAGACATGTTGCTGTGATTGGAGGTGAATTATAGCCTTCACTGTAATGCAGGAAGATGTTTATTCCTGCTCAGCAAAACAAAACAACTCAGCGAAAACATCATTATGTCATAATCCATTACAGAGTATTTCCTGCTATGACAAGTCAAAATGTCTGTCCGGCAAAATGTCTGTCCACCGTGAAGTCTTTATTGTGATCTCACAGCAATGCCGTGGGAACTGACCTCATCTGACATCTATCTATTAAGAGTGAGGTTGATGGAAAAGATGTCTGATTAAGTCATACCTCTGCTGGGACTGGACGTGACTGACATACTAGAGAGATGTGGAGAAGGAGCGACTTGAGCTCAGTCAGGAGAACAAATAATATTCCTGGAGGAAAAGGACAGTTAGTTCTGAACGTTCATGAAAAGGCGCATTTAAAGGTGAAGTGAGCCTCTTGCTCCCCCATTCTTTAGTTATTCATTAAAATGTTTAATGTATCTAATATTTCCTGTTTATTCATTCAAAACCGATCAGGCTTGTTAACTGACAGTCATTAGATTAGCAGCCTGCCCATGGACTGTGCTCGGTATAGTACGACTGTTTCTGTGTTTGTGTCTGACACAGCTAGTACTGACAGGAACAGGAACTGCAGATATCTGTTTTTACCTCTGCTGAGGACATTATGTTTTAATCCTCATCTACAGACTGTACTGCTGTGTGGCCCAAGCTGTAAGGCTTGTTTTAATTTGAGGGGTCTGTTGGTCCTTGATGCACACATGCATTTTACTGTGCAATTCTAGGTTATCCTACAGTTTATCTATTTTTATTGTTGTCTCTATATTTAATGGAGATGTTTTTAACCTTTTTCAGTTAAAATAGTCAAAATATAGTTAAAAAACCTTTACCAGCAGAGATAGTCATGCGCAATTGATTCTGTTTGTTGTCTATAATGTACATAAGCAAACATTGTTGCATATATGATCCACGCAAAGACATTTTATCTTCCTCTTCTCTAGCTAAGCTTATGTTGAAGAGCACAGTAAAACTGAATCTCTTGAAGAATAAAAATAGCAGCTCAGCCTCTGATTTGGCGTTCATCAGCTTTTTTTATGAATGACTGGTCTGGACTTTTGCTCCGGTTGTTGTTAGTCACTCACTTCCTGGCTGCTGTCATTGCGTCCTGCCTGAGAAGTGGGTGTCTGCCACCGTGTCAATCGGGGTGGTTTGTGGGATGTAGCACTGTTAGCTGTGCTACGGATGTGGTTGGTTAACGCTCGCGAACCTTACAAACACAGATAGACCCACCCACACACATGCTTCCGCACGCACACACACACACACACACACACACACACACACACACACACACACACACACACAGAAGCTCCCACTCAATCGCTTTATTCACGTTTCCTCTCAGATGCTGCACGTATGCAGATAATTTTATCTTCAGGGCCTGTGAGAATTGACGGTGAGATTTAACACGGAAATTGGTTTCAAGGCACTTCCTCAATTCTATTTCCAAGAATGATGCTTCTTTTTTCCCTGAAGGATACAGCTTAAAGAGGATGATTTCATTTATAACATCCGATGGAACTGATCGCTGTGGAGGAATGGAGGCACTGACGTAATAAATAGTTGTATGATGCTGGAAATGATAGGAAAATCATTGGGAGGACAAACATTCATACAGCTCTTCTACACGTGGTGCTTTTCCCATCACACATTACTTTGACACTGTCAGCACAGTCGTCAGGCACCACTTTGGGTTCAGTAACTTGACAGGGGCATTTCAGAAAGTAGACAGGACGTGCTGGCGATCGAACCACTGAAACTCTTTTTGGTGGATGACCCTCTGTATCTACTGAGTCACAACCACTGTAACACCTGAATGTGTCTACTGTCTACATCCACACCTAAATATAGTAAGTGTTAGTCCTGCTCAATTTGTGACTCACACACAGCTGACTGTTTATCCACAAACTGGCTAGAAAAACAGCTTTTCTGTGAACCCACAGGCCAGTACACTTTAATATTTTAACACATGAAGTGTATTGTGCACTAAGCTACACGGACGTTTCACTATCTACCACATACAGTTTACACTGCTCTGTGGGAGTTACTCGGGCTCATCTGAAATATGCGTTGTTGTTATTTTTTATTTAGTAATCACTGGTTTCAGAGCATGTCGTTTATGAATGGTCTTCTGTTTCTGGGTTGAAGTTCATGATGTGTTCAGCTTTAGTGTATTATGGCTTGGTAAGCTCTGTGTTTCGGTCTGTGCCCTTTGTGGTTAGAGGCTGAAAGTGAACCAACACTCAAAGATATTCAATTTCCTCAGTCCGGCAGACGAAGCATCTGCTGTATGCACTTCTACATACTCATTTACAGGATTACTGTGGTTGTAGTGGAGAGGTAAAGAGGTCTTAGATCCTCTTTGTCAACTTTATTTGTAGAGCAGTGGGGGGGGAAATGTGTCACAGGACTCTTAATCACCAGACACACACACACACTCTCTCACACACACACACACACACACACACACACACACACACACACACACACACACACACACACACACACACACACACACACACACACACCATTTATGTTAACTGTTCTTTTTCAATCAGTCACACACAGACACGTGGACACACACTCCATTGTGGAGAGCCTCACAGGCTCTTACTGTCAGACAGAGGGAGCTTTAGAAAGAGAGTGCTGAGTAACACTAGTGTTTAAATAACCACCAATGCATCTGGGCATGAAAGCCCTCACAGCATGTCACTGTCATCGTTTCAGAGGAACTTCTCCCATTACAAGCAGCTATTTGCTTCATACTGTATTATCTGAGATAATACAGTCGATTTTTCATGGCTGGTTTGATCACAGTGGACCTCTAAGCTGGAGGTTGTTATTATTTTCAGTTTCTGACAGTCAATGGCAGTCTCATAAAATCCACCCAGCTTGTCTGTGTTGTGCGTCCCTCTGATCAGCTCTCCTTTTGATCCAGACACACCCTTTTTCTGCTGCATTTGCACACATTTGATCAGACATCCAGATTAAAAGATTGTAAATAATGATAGTTCCTCTTTTGATTCCAGGCAGCTGTATTTGAGTTTGTTAAAGGAAACAAGCACAAGCAAAGTTTAGATAGTGGTGAATCTCCTGCACTGAAATAAGTTGTGTTTGTGACTGTTACATAAATGCAAGATCTGCCTTGACAGAGGACATATAACTTGGATCATAGCTTTGCACCTTAAGCTGTGGAACGAAGGCTACATAGTTACACATTGTTTACTAATGCGACAGATCCCTTCAGGCTCTTCTGTTTGTTGTCACATGAAACTCTCTCTTTCTCCCTGATCTGGCACACCCTCTCGCTCTCCTCCAATCCTTCCGCTGAAACTCGACCTCACAGCAGACCCTTTGGCTGTCTGCCACCAAATCCTCAATAACCTTGCTCACCTGTGTATGTGTGTGTGTGTGTGTACGTGTAAGTGAGACAAAGAGGTAGAGAGGCCCAGTGTGTCGGCATCACAGCAGGGTGAGACCATAGGGGTGAGACACTATCCAACCTGTCCTGTGTGAAAACACGTTCTTGAAGCCTATAATTATTGAGACAAGGGTTTAAATGCATACTTGTGCATGCACAAGAACTTGTTCATTCATCCCTGACCACCCGGTGTTGTCAGTGCATCAGACAGACATGCTGGGTGTCATGTTACCTTTTCATGTGCGTAACTGTGCACCTTTTGTGATTTTATGAAAACTCTTCATTGTCTGCACTTTTAACTGTCGATCTGAATGGCTACTTGTGTGCACTTTTCCTGATTCCGCCCAGACATGTGTGTGTCAGTGTTTAGAGCATTGTCCTGTATCTTTTATTGTTTACTTGTTTGTGTATCTGTCAGCAGGATCACACCAAAACTACTGAACTGATTTTCAGTACGCTTGTGGGAGGGAAGGAGTATGGGCCAGGGAAGAGTCCATCGATTTTTGTGTCGATCCAGTTAAAGGGACAGACCCAGGAATCTTTCAATCATTTCCTGAAAAGTTTTTAAACAACAACATCTTTATCATTAATGCACACATCTCTGACCAAAACAAAGCAACTCTGGCCTCCCTTCTTCTTCTCAAGGAGTTGGCTATAGATTGTAGCCCCGCGGCAATGGCCCCTAAAACAACCAGAAGCACAACTAAATAAGTATCATAGCCTGTGTGTGAGATGCTTCACTTTAATTAATCAACTTCTCTTTTGGGGCTGTGCACTGCATATTGAAGCGCCGTAGATTTGTGCGTGAATGGCCATAGAGACGACACTGTAAAGAGCTCTGAGTGCTATATAAATACAGTCCATTTACCATTCATACTCTTGGTGGGCCTGCATGGCAGCTAGTTATCTGTGCTAGCATTGTTAGCACAGGTTTAACAGCACTGTCATGGGCAGGTGTCTACAGTCTTTGTGGGCTCTGACAGATGAGGAAAGGGGGAGAAAATGAGTGTGTCCGTCCAGGTGTTGTATTTACATCATTGCTGATCAGAGCTGGAGCCATCATACATTTATGAAGTGTTCAAAGGGAGGGATGCATTTATTGTTTTGTGCTCAGAGTTGTACAGTCTGGTTCAATGTATCAGATTACTTCCTTTTCCCTTTATTATTTCAATTATTTAAAGATAGACAGACGTGTCCAATTTTTGTTTGGGCTCAGTGAAGGTACATCAGCTGTTTTAGTTTAAAATATAAACATTCCTATATCTAAATTTGTGCGTTTAAATGCTATTTTCACATGCAGTAACTCCACAGTCCCCATTAAGAGAAGCTCAGACTGCAATCTACAGTTCGAACAACACCCGGAAACACACAGCATTGTTTTCCATTTGCATGGCTGATAATGTTAAGTGACTGAGATTGTGGCTCCAAATGCACCGCAGATATGCGTCCATCCTTAGGCACGTGGCATAACGGAGGCTCATCTGCTGGTAGCTGGAGCACTTAGCTTGGAGAGGAAAGACCATTAGAGGCATCAGGCCCGTCTTTTTTAATGGGCTGATCAGGACGAAATGGAGATGGACATTTGGCCTGGTGGAAGAGTTAATGGTCTAGTCCACTTGAGAACAAGGTAATGAGAAAAAGGCAGGTGGAAGTGGTGTGACTGTGCATCTGTGGTTGAGGAACGGGTCCTAATGGAAACCAGGCTGTGGGCTGTTTTACACCAACCACCACCAGCTGATAAGCCACTTACTGCAGCTCTGTGGAATTCCCTGCACTCAACATGCAGCCTGCATGTGTTTATGTGTGTTTTCTTGTTGTCTGGCTTGTATCTACTATAGTATGGAGTGGATGTTTGCAGTGTGACATAACAATGCGCTGATATGTATTGATTTGGGCCTACTGCATTTCTCATTGGCCTTTTCCAGCCTGTGTTTTTGAACGCACACAGAGAAACTGCATGAGTCAGGCAGGTGGCTTTCTTCCCTGGTCCTTTTTTAATAAATTACCTTGGTAGTGCTCTGTGTTGTGCTGTGTGTGTGTGTGTGTGTTTATGGACGACATGACTGGATCATATGTATTTATGTGAACGTTCATGCCTACATATTCATCAAGTGTGATACATATACTTCCTTCTCTGTGTGTGTTTGGTGCCAGGGAGGAGCAGATTGTCAGATGAGGGGAGGGCAGGCTGACCTTTTGTTCTATTTGCTTAGTGGGCATTCCTCTTAGCACTGGCCCTCATCCAAGTAAAAGCCAGTGGCCTTCCACAGTACAGCGCTGCCCCCATAGGGACACAGTGAGACTTTTTACACGGTGCTGAGAGTTGCTGTGGCCGGTCAGAAAACGTTTAAACGACTTGTTGGTTCGTCACATCGTCTAAAGCTAACTAACTTGACAACAGGCCTAAATTAAACTTGTCTGCTGTCAGTTTGTGTCTGTCCGCACACCGTTGTCGGTACTCCTCAACGATAGTTTGTGGGAGAAGAACCGCCAATATGTACAACCACAAGTGTTTCTTCAGCTCAAACAAATTAGACCTAGCGTTTTGACACCTTTTGACTTATCGTATTGTTAAATTAAGCTCCGGCTTCATATTTTTGAACCATGACCTTCAGGGTTTATAACAAGAAACTCATAAATGACGATAATAATAATAATAATAATTTTATTATATAGTACCTGTCAAAGCAGATTTTACAAAGTGCTTCACAAAGTGCTTGTGTGAAGTGTTTGAGTTCACAAAACAGTTTTGGAGTCTGAAGTAGATAATGATTGATTTTTCATTTTGGAATCAATGAAATCATAAATGAAATAAATCAAATTTGATTTGAATAACCCATATTCACAAATTGTCTCATACGTCTTAGAAGGGTGCAACATCCGACCCTTAACCCTCAACAAGAGAAAAGACAAACTACCCAGAAAAACACTACTGAATAAAGAAGGAGATCAGATTTAGTATCCGCAGATGAACTGTGGTGTTGTGGGAATCACAATGTTCCTCTCAACATCATGACTGTCTGCCATCCACAAAGCCAAAGTTTCACATTTCTTTATTTCTTGGAAAGAAGCCACTAAATGTTCTGCTTTTCAAACTTCTTTCTTCAAGCTACGCATCTCTTCCTCTATGATTTGATCTGTTCTTATGTTTGACGTCTTGAACTTGTGCATGTGCAGCTCTCTGCCTTGTTTAAACCAGTCTCAAATTATCCTCATGATAGCTGAACGGTGACTGGAATCCAACACCAACTTGCAAGGTTTCCAGTAAAGTGATGTCAACATGGGATTGTAACATGCTCACATGAGATGTGTTTGTTTTTATGTTCATGGAATTCACTGAATGTGAAGAAGGTGGATGACTCAAAATATAATTTCTGTTAGTTCTCTAGTTGTTTGGCCAGCTCTCTAACCTCAGTGGTCATTTCCTCCCTGTAATTAGGTTTTAAAGGCTGCTTGTCCCACGTCCGCACCCTTCAATTAACAGAATGACCTATTAAGAACTATTATATCTGCATAAATGGAGAGTAAAGTATCTAAAAATAAAGGATAAAGTAGATTAATACAATCAAGCCTGATGTTAGTTTGTCGTCTCTCTCTTCTGTCCGTCCAGGTCCTTATGGTTGAGGTGGTGTGCTGTGCCCCTTGCCATGCCTCCTGCCATGACAGACCTCCTGGACATATGGGCGGCACACTCGCCCCTGGCCGGACACCCTCCGGCCCATATCTCTGTGGACTTTCTGCTGCCCACTGGTATCTACATCCAAATGGATGTTCCACATGAGGCCACTATTCAGCACATCAAACTGGTGAGTGACATTGGATGTGTTTAGAGCATGATGGCATCCCTACAATCAGATTTCCAACTACTTAAAGAGATATGTGTCTGCTGAGCGGTCGACCCAACACATTAATTTAATTTATAAACTCAGTGTCCTGAAGCTCCATTATTGTCCTTGCATGCCTCTAGGCCTGTATAGTCACAGCCTATACAACTATAAATGATAAGTACACACACACACACACACACACACACACACACACACACACACACACACACAGTCACAGTCACACACACACACACACACACAGTCACAGTCACACACACACACACACACAGTCACACAGGTAACCACTTAGACATTATCTAATGCATGTTTTGACCGAGATGGCTTTTGAGGTAAGTCAGGTGTTTTTTGTTCATCAGCATGCAAATACCTTGTGACATCATGCATGACTGCAGCCAATAATTTGAAGTGGATGGTTTTGAGAAGTTATTAAGAGAATAACACTAAAGTGTGTGTTGGTCTGCAGGGATTTTAAAATTATCATATTACCATTGATACATGTGAATGAGAACACGGAAAATTGGAGACATCTGTATGATGCCACAGGAGATGAAATACAATATCACTGCTGCTACCTTCCCCTTACTTGAGGGCTGAACTTCATGGCGGTGCTTTTATGCCTCCTTGCCAGAGGCTTTATGTAACCGGGTACCCTTCTGTACGTCCCATTATTGTTAACTAGATATTTGTTGTTAAGAGAAGGTGGGCATTGGCACAAATGTTCACTTTCAGCTTTCAAAGGTCAAAGTCAAATGTATATTGACTGAAACTGTAATGGTTGGCGGAGGCATACAAGCGCAGGGCAGTAATTCTATGTTTTAGACTACACTGTACTGATGGCTGTTCAGGATATTCATATAGGCAAACCAACACTATACTGCATCATGTCCCAAACAGCCTCACAAATCCTGGATTCTTTATGAATCTACTCCACAAAGGAAAATATTGATGATCTTTAATTGTATTTAAAAACGTTGTGTATTTACATGGTGGCACAAACATGTTCTCCACAGGCAAACATTGCAAATAAAGCCAGAGGAGCCTGTTATGAATGGGTCTGGAAAAGGTCTCGCATTGAATCAAATCCATTCTGGCCTGTTCAGCCCTGTAACGTGACCAGAGACACAGACAGATTTCACTTTGTCAGACATGTACAAATATTTGCTATCAACAATAATGCTACTGTTGACTTTTCATGGAATGATACGATGATGAGTGAGGTTTTCCCAAGTTCACTGGACTATATGTTAACGTGGTCATTCATGCATAAGAGATGTCTGTTGGCATGGACACGTGAGCGATATTCATTGATTCCCTGAGGGAAGCACAAACAGAAGTGAGCGAGCGGGAGGGAAACAGACTCCTTTTGAGCCTTTTCTGTGAAATGAAAGCGAAGACAAATAGGAAGAGTGTTAGTTTAGCCAAAGGCTCTTTATCTGCGATCTTACAGTATAGAATAAAAAAAGCTGGCTTATGAGTGACTCAGGTTTCTTAGAAAGCAAACACTTTAGAAATGTTTTGTGAAAATGACTTATTTTCCCTTTGTATCTTTTTGGCTTGTAAACCTGTAAAAAAAATGGAAATTGAATATGTATAAAAATTACACCATGGCAATTATTCTATAAAGTAATCAATTTCCGAGAAGATTATGCAATGAATGATTAAATATTTTATGCATATCTCATGTGGTTTGCGGAGAGATGTTTTGAACATAACATGAAATCATGAGTGCTCCTAGAGAAGAAGGTATTCGTTGTGAGGGTAACTGCATCCTGTTCCAGTTTATGCTACAGCACAGCTCCATAGCCTCAGACAACAACACGCGTACAATTTGACACCCGACCCAGTGATCATGCTGTGGAGGCACAGACGCATGAATCATGCTAGGATTGGCTGCTGGACATATTATTCACATCCTGATCGGCTAACCCAGAAGCTGCATCATGTTGCTATGAGTCATGTTTGACTGTGACCATTAAGCATACAGTTTTATTAATATATTGCATTATACTACGTGTTATTCTTGTTTGTTTTAAGTAGGGTTAGCAGATAAAACAATAACAGTAATTATTGCAATATAATGTTCATCAAAAGGAAAATAAGAAAAGTTTAAATATGTATCGATAACTTCACTCATGAGATCACTCATGTGTCTTAATACTTAAAATGAATAATAATGTGAATTTATAGAGATAAATATCAATATCAACTCATTTGAAAACGTTTTATTTTAATATAGTTTTTAGCAATATCTCCCAGTCTGGGCATCTACCTTCTTCGACATACGTCTGTCTGTGGAACACATATCTCAAAGTATATCAACTCAGATCAGATTCTAGGATAACTCCTAGACTTTGACTTCTTAAGCTTTAGGAAATTACAGAGCTTTTAGTTGACAACATGGCTCTGAGGATTGTTGAGGATTGTTGAGGATAGCTGTCATAGCATAGCTGACATGCCATGTATGAAAAAATAACAGTTTTGTTTGTTTCAGTTTTGTTTATTGAAAAACAGTAACTATAAAATCTTCATTGCATGATAAACACAATGTTTTTTTTACTCCACCTAACTGTTTATAAGAACATCTAGCAAAGAAACAATAAAAAGTAACAGTATATTGTAGAACTTTTTGAGGAGGACTCACTTGTGACAAGGGGTTTGAAGTAGCTCCAGAGCATCAACACAGTCCAAACAGTGAAGCAGAGTTAAAACAGGCACTGCATTAGTCGGGATAATTATCGATATTTACAGAGTCAAGATTATTTAAAATGTTGCAGTAAGAAGTTGCTGTTCGCTTTGTTTTATTGAAGCCTTTTAAAAATCATCTTATGACTTCATACTTCGTATCACCATCCTGGCTGCTCATATTATAAGTAGGATTTATTTGATTTGGTCTAATGGAGACCTGAGGTTTTGTGGTATTGCAGTACTTAAGTTCTTCTTTTGACTCTCCAGCTATTATGGAAACAGGCTCAGACGTTGCCACTCTTCGCCGGCCTGGGCGAGATGGAGAGCCACATGTTCGAGTGTGTCAACCAGGCAGCTGTGCACGAGGAACTGGAGGACGAAACTCGCCGGCTATGCGACGTCCGCCCCTTCCTGCCGGTTCTCAAGCTGGTGACACGCAACTGCGGCCGAGCAGAGCGTCTGCTGGACTCCAAAATCGGCGTGCTCATTAGCAAAGGTGTGGCACCGTACTTCTAAGATTTTTTTCCCCTTAATTTATAGGTTTCAAATCATCATGCAAGCTCTCACATACATTACTCCCTCTTTGACTCATTCATGTACAGTCCCTCTTTGACATTCCTAATAAAGAAAAGCACTCAAGAGTAGGTAAGTGGGAATGTAACTCCTTCCTGCGCACAACGATCCTTAAGCACCTCCTCCAGGACACTAAGTAGCTCTCCTACTCAGCATATTCACCCGAGCCATCAGACCGGAAGCCCGTCTGCAGCTGGCTTCAATCAGATGTCTTCCATCACTTGTCACCTTGAATTATCTCTGCTGAAGATTCTGCCTTTTCGAGGAGCAGAGAAGATCGATCATGACCCTGATGTGAATAAACGTGTTGAAGCTCAGATCCAATGATATTTATTCATGCACAAGAGGAAAGAAAGAGTAACACAGTCAAGCTTATTAGTTAGACTCTAGTAGCTAATAGAGCTGCAACAAGATTATTCATTGAGTGGTCGATGGATAGATGATCAGCCATTTTCCCTGCTCTATTAAATACATAATTTTAGTCGTTCATTGAACATTTGCTGACTTCAGCTTCTCAAATGTGAAGATTTTGATGTTAATATGTATGCTTTTGAATTTCAATCAAATAAATATATATTAATTTAAATGATGTTGAACTTTCTACAGACACAATTATTGGCTAATGGGTAAAAAAATGATCATTCTGCTGAGAAATCAATAATGGAATTAATTGTTTGTTGTAGTCCTACCAGCGTATGTATATTTGAATGAATTGTGGTCCATGCACTCTTATAAATGTTTATTGTTTGTAGACAAGCAGATACAAAAACAATTGTAAAGCACTATTTCCTCCTGTTCACTAACACCATGTCCACACAGAAGCAAATAATTCACTTGTGTCATTGCAGTTATGTGATTGGCTTCTTGTGTTTCTGATTATAAAGCAGATAATTTGCTTATTGGATGCGGTGGTGGAATATGTGTGATGCAACCGCCATGTTTGGAGTTACAAACTTTTCTTTTCAAGATTCACAAAGTGGCTTGTGTGTCTTGCAGCACATTGACAGAGCAGCAGTATCACTCTACAATGGAGGGGTTCACAATATTGAGCTATGGGTCGCACACATTTTGGAAGCATTCAGAGCACATAATACAATCTGTGCCGTTATGCAGGAAATAGAGATGGGGCGGTGGTTGATACCTCCTCTGACAGACATGCAGAATTCTGGAGGGGCTTCGGTCACAGCAGACGTCTTCAGAGGAAGAAAGACAAAGAGGGAGGGAAGGGTCTTTGAGTTTAATTGAAAGCGACTCAGACGATATTGATATGCTTCCCTCCTGGCTCCACTTTGGTCTGACATGATCTTTAGAAAAGCTTTTGTCAGAGGAGAGTGGTGTTTCCAAAGGATCTCCACAAGCACGTCTGGATAGTCCCACACATACACACACAATTGTGCCCCCTCCCCTTCAGAAAAGTTACAAAAAACAACTTGCACACTCACACAATGCTGTTAATGTTGTCCAGAGCCCCACTTTGAAAGCTTAGGGTCATATGAGTGTTAAATGGTTTTAAATGTCAACATATTGTTTTCATTTCCAAGAGACAATTGGGCAGCAACCCTCTGATAAAAGGAAGCTTATACCTCTGGCATTTGGCACCAGTGTCAATATTAAGAGTCTATACTTTAATCCATGAGGGACTGCAAAATGTGAACCTTCAATACATTCATTACTGCGAGGCGTATATGTCTTATATCATGATTTGTAAGGGTTTAAACGTATTTTACGACAATGTTAAAGCATGTGCAGACTATGTAGTATTTTCTTACTTGCAGTGCGTTTTGAGCTTTACAAGCTTCATGAGTTCATATAAAAAAACACTGATTAATTGATTGTTTCCTAAGGCAGAATTACTGTTATTTTATATTCTCATAGAACATTATTAAAAAGCAAAGATATTGCTGTAATCTCGTCTTTCCTCTTTAATTAAATACTGATATATTTTATGGAAGTTATGTAACGGTGACCTTAACTAACCTCTACTAGGTCTCCATGAACTCGACGCTATCAACGACCAGGAGGTGAAGGACTTTCGCAGTAAGATGTTCCGCTTGAGCGAGGAGAGGATGCAGCGAGTCCAGACCATGACGAGCACAGAGTGGCTGCAGGCCTGCTTCTCCCCACAGCTGGAGCCCGCGGCCGGGACGCCCGTGACCGATGGACTCAGTGACCGCTCAACCGACCTGAAAGTCACCATCCACTTCTCTCAGTCTCAGGTGAGAGTCTGCGACACAAGTCTGAAAGATGATGACAACAGTTGCAGAGCGAGTGTATGTGTTAAGTGAAAGACATTTCCCCCGAAATAAAGTCATTAATGTAACAGACAAATGTGTCTGCAGCATTAGGTCGAGTAATTGAGTGGTCCCCATTTGACAACAGACGAGAAAGATGGAATTACATATACCCTCTTTATTTTTTATTAAATAACTGCTATTTTTTTTATTTGCTGTTATCAAAGGAAGTTACAAAAATAATATCACAATAATGTTGTCTTTGTCCTGACTCTTCACAACCAAACCAGTAAGCAATGCTGTACACATGAAGCTTTATTAGTTTGTTCTATTTTGTACCATGAAATGTATTGAGAAGGTCATCTAAAAATACCTGTCTACTGCCTGTTTGGAGAACTATGACCAAACAAGTCTTATGGGGACGCAGGAGTACATGATATTTCATACAGTTCAATTTCTTATTAAAGCTTGTTGGTATTTTCGGTAGAATGATTTTTAGAGAGGTCGTGATACTGAAACCTGGATTGGAAATGCCTCTGACACTTATGAAAATGCTGGAACTGAAAATGTCTATGAACAGATCTGATACCACGTCTTAAAAGTATATTAGTTTCACGCAGATAAAGAAATGCTATTTAATTTCCCCAGAAAACACTTCTTGCTACAAACCAGTAGATGGTCTTGTATTGCCGTTGGTAAGTACTGTTTTGGAGCAGTGAAGAAGAAGCGATGTCTGGTAGTGTAGTGTTAGCCAGAGCTAGCTAGAATGTCAACAATTTGGCAGCATTTCACACTGGAAAATCCCACAAGTATAACAACTATTGCAGCCAGTGTTGCCAGTTGCAACATCATAAGGCTTTTGAAGATGCATCACATGAAACAGCATGAGGAGTTCACCAAGGCAAGGGGAAGAGAGGATTTGTTTCTGTTCAGAGGTTCTATGGCATTCATTCTCTGTATGTATTTGTTTTTCAAATAGTTTAACCCTAGTCGGGTCCTACAACAATTATAGCAGTCATTACTTCCATGCAGGGTTAGAAGCATATAGCTGTTAGAATACATGATATTTTAGTTTTTTTAATGCACTGGAATCAATGGGATCTTGTTATCCACCAATATGCAAAGTCCAGTTATCAGGAAGGGGAAATGTTATATGAACCTCTCTTGGACGAGTTGTGCATTTTGTTAATTGTAAATATTACACATTCTTTCAACTGCATTAAAAAATATACATTTAAATGTTACATACAAACTAATTTATTAAATATATGTTTGTTACTTTAAATCATCATTATAATTACTCTCTTATTATTAGGTATAACTTTTAAAAGTGCGATGTAGCCATGCTGGTAAGATAAGAAGTCCATAGATATTGTCTGTACAACATCTGTGCATACATGATGAGCTCTGTCTAACCATGTGACTGACTGCATCACTATAGCAAACCAAACCATCTGGTTAGCGTAACAGAAGGTGAACAGGTGACTCCATCAGGGCAGCACATTTCCATAGCTCATCAGCCTGGGCTGTTCTTCTGCTCACAGTTGGCAGCTTCAAAGTCACATGACTGAGCCCGGATAGCTCATCATGTGACTAAAGCAAGTGGGTCAAAACCATCAGTGAAATTATGCCATTATCCCTGACACACACACACACACACACACACACACACACACACACACACACACAAACACACATTAGCATGAGAGCTCAAGGGACCAAAGCACTGATTAAAATGAACCTTTCTTCTTCTGTCCTCTGTACTCTCTGTCATCTTCTATTTGTTTCTTTGCTTTGTTTGAGAGATAGTAGTATTTCATCATAAAACAGATAGTCATGTCCCTCCAGACTCTTGTATGTCAGTTTTGATGAACATCATGGACACACAAACGCAAACAGACAAGAGCGGGCCATCTGTACCGCTGTGCTCAGGTGGACGTTGCCAGGAAGTCTTGTTTAGGAGGTCAGACACAATGAGGCTCATTACAGACAGGAAGTGTGGTGCTTTGGTTTATTGTTGTCAAGTGAATATGACAGGGTTTCAGTGTGAACCTTCTCACTGACATCATCAGGCCTAATCGGTGGTGTTACTCACTGCATTACAATCTGAAAATAATTTCCCCCTCAGATCAGAGACATATTGTAAAATGCTGGGTCTCTGTGTGGATAGCACACAGTTATTGGTTCTGTAGTTCCACCATATTGTAGCCATGACTTTTTTAGATGTTAATTATTAATGGATGACATTTTTATTAGACCTGCGGGAAATTAGAATTCCCTCTCAGGTATCAGGTCAGCGCTGTGCTATAAATATCATAAAGCAGTCAGTATGTGTGTGGCTTTCAGAACATTCTGCCTGGCTGTGGTTGTTCGTGAGGGAATCATATTTTACACATTTCACGCTGAACTTCATCCAGCCATGAATGTACACATATCCAAATGATTATATTTTTTACTCAGCCCTGTACATTCTCTCATTTCTTTCCCGTCTGCTTTTGTGACATATTTTAGTCATGATTTGACTAAACCACATATCTGTTAGTTATTATTTCAAAGGTTAGAGTCACATTGTAAACACAAAAATTGAAATATAAAATAAAAATGTAACCTAACTCAATCTCTCTGTCTCTGTTTTCCTTTCGTGTCTTGCAGGACTCAGCCAGCCTGAAGGTGCCATCATCCTGCACCACTACAGAGCTGATGGAGCTGGCAGTGAAGAAGTGGCTGACCACCCATGGCCCTGAGGAGGAGGCATGGAAGAGTCAGTATGTACTGAGGCTCAGCCAGTGTCAGGAGTTCCTCTGTGGAAACCACCCACTGATTCAGTACAAGGTCAGTGGCTACACAGAAGACTAGTGTCTATATATATGTATGACTATATGCGTGTGTGTGTAGTGTTACTTGTTAGATTTCAGTGTCAGTCCTGTGACGGAGAGAGCTGTTAAAACACATGTGTGTGGCCTAAGAATAATCCCACATGGAGAAGCTGACATATATCTAAATATATTGAGAATTTAATGTTAGCATACAAAAATGTCTTTGTAACCAATGAGAGTTTTAACATCGCCAAGGAGGTCATAGTTTCATCTGGATTTTTTTGTTTGTCTGTCTTTTATTTAGCAGCATTAAACAAAGACTATTAAATGGATAACCAAGAAACTTAGGATCATGTGGTGTGGGTCAGGGAAAATCCAGGACTTGTGTTCGTTGTCTTTAACATAGCAGGATTGGTCGTAGTTGACATTTAAATCAGGCATTATTCGGGGGTGAACAACATCCAGCTTTTTGCATTAGCAAAGGCTAACAGATGCACTTGGCTAAAGAGCATGCCTGTCCTGTCTTGTTCGCAGTATATCCGCACGTGCATGAAGGCCAAGGAGTCGCCCCACCTCACCCTGGTCCACACCAGCACCATCAATGCCATGTTTGACAAGGAAATCTCCACCATCGGAGCTGTGGTTAGCCGCAAGTCCTCCAACCCACCTTTACCACTACCTCCCAAGAGAAGGGTTCCCACGGTGAGTTCAGAAACATCTCATGTTTTTCTGAGAGAATCGGGGATTTACAAGTATGCAGGTCAACTGATGTGACATGTAACTGATTTGTGTCTCATTGGGCTAAATTGGTAATTCTCCTCACATCCTATTTTTAGCCTGGTCTAATTATTGTCGGTCACTCGTATATCTATCTCATGCCTGCAAATTTGAACAGGGATCACTCAATATCTGCCAGTGTTTACTGAGCTCTTTTTTTGTGTAACCAAAATAGTAAAAGCTCCACAGTTTGATGCACCTGCCGTGAATGAGGCAGCTGTGGAGGTTTACCAAGTAAACATGTACATGGGGACCTGCCACCTGTCGTTTAATGAGGCAGTGTTTCGGAAACCACCTCTTCACTGCTGCTGCCAGGTGCACGGTGAAAACACCCCTCGATGTGTGCGTCCGCATTTTAAATGTCAGGTTGACTTTCTTTGGCCTTCGTTAGCGACTCCCCTGTGGTTTTAATTGGCCGATGCAAAGTACCATGGTGATGTGTGGTTTGGCTAGTCTGAAAATATTACAGGTGGGAGCCATCATTTGAAACATTACTGCAATATATTGATAACATATGATTATAAAAGCGTTAGAACAAGTATGTCATAACTTGGTCTTACTTACCCCACATTATGCTTAGAGTGTTTGTTGGTGAATAGCAAAACTAACTTTCAATTTTACCTCACTTCCAAATTTTTTGATTAATACATATAAACTCACTGGACAATATGATGTATAGATGAACTAAGTGTTAATTGTGTTTCATAATCTATGATGACTTAAGGATTTGAAACAAATTACAAATCCACACTAAATTAGATGTAACCTACCGTCCAATAGTAGTACCCATGATTTCCTGAAAAAAATATTTTCTAGGTCGATACTAGTGATTTTTTATTATAAAGTAATCAGCTAATTATTTTCTTGATTAATCTTTCAGTTTGTCTTTGAAATTGTCCCTGGTTATGTCTCAATGTGTCATGATTTTTCAAACCAATATTCCAAAACTTCTCTATACCAGAAGACAAAGAATCATCAAAGACTGCTGTTCATACTCCAAATATGAACAACGCTTCTGCACTTCCTCCTTCTATCCAGGAATTAAGTCAAAATATGCTGGATATGAACGTTGACAAGGTTACAAGGTCCCACCGATATAAGAGCTTGACCAATCGCAAGTCAGTCTCAGCTGTCAATCATGACATTTCACCACCTTTTTAGTAACTAATTAAACTACACTTAATGAAAAAATGACCACGAAACCAGTAACATTTAAGTGTTTGGTTACCGATCGGATCATTTTTAGGATCATAGTTTCATAATGAACCAGAACATTTTACACTTCTCCAAATAACAATATATTTTAAAATTTGTTCTTTAAGCATTTTGCTAGTCAATTTATTGTAGAGCTGTCTGCGCTATTTGCCTCGTAGTCACTTGGTCTCGCCATCTCGCACACTTGTGTTATTGTCCATAAAGTTACCATCCACATAGCGACGGTAAAACTGTATTTTACACTAATATGTAAACTGCAATAAAACCCACGATCCATTCAGAGCCAAAGGGGTTGATCTGTACAGAACACGGCTCAACCGTGGTCCATTACACCACTAAGAGATTTCTACGATGACAGAAAGATCTCTTTCAGAAAGATGGATTTGACATGTACCTAAACGTGTTCAGCATGTACAACATGGAGGAGGAAGGGTTGATGAACTATAATTCAGCCAGCCACCAGGGGCGATTGAGATGTTTTGTCTTCACTTCCGGGGTACGGTTCATCTCGGCCATCTTTACATTCTCTGCTTACATTTAAGTATATTAATTTAAGAAGATGGATTCTTGAATTAATATTTGTCCAAATTTTGTTTGGGGTTTTTGCCTTTTATATAAACGTCAGTGTAGAGGGAAGCAGTAAATGTGGGGGGAGAGGGTGAAGAGAGAGGTGACGTGTCTCTGCAGATTGAACCATGGATGTCGTGATCATGTGTTATATGTTGTACCCTGTAGGCAATAACAACATGTCTGACAGTTTTAGTCTTTTCGACTGGAACCATTATCCAAACCATGTGCCCTGCAAACTCAAAGAGTCTTGTTTTCATCAACACAGAAATATCTCATTGCATGTTTTTCCTGTTTTCAACCCTCGTCTCCTCCTGGCGAGACAAATGTGACACTGTTTTTCCTCTGGTGAATAGCGCTCATGTTTACAGCTCGCTCCAAATCAAATCATCAGGGTGTCGAACTGTAAATATGGAACAAAATCATGTTTCACCAATAACGGTATAATTTCAGTGGCTTTTCTGGTCTGACTTGTCTAATAGACCTGATTAGAAGATTTTAAAGTCAGGACAGGGCCTCACTGACATCCTCTTTTGGTTTCGTTCCAAGTTTGGTGTTTAGACACAGAGATGAAAGAGCCTCTGTTGTTAGATTCACTCCTTTATAAATAGCACGAGGAGAACAGGACAACTAATTTGTTTTCCTTTTTTCAAGAAGCTCTCTAAACGTAGCTGATAGTGTATTTTCTTTTTCTTTTGCAATTTAAATTTTATTGAATTTTAGGAGAACATAAATACACAAATACACTACAAAACAAGGAAGAAATGACAATACATGTACAAACAACTTGAAATAGAGGACTAATACATACACTAGAAAAGGAAAAAATAAATAAGAGTACAAAGAGGGTTTTGTTTATTTTGTCTTGCGTTATTGCTTAGACATTTTTTTAAAGTACTTGTAACTGAAAGTGTTATTTATGAATAAACTTGTCGAGTTGAGGAAGTGGAAGGAAGCAGACTGGTCAGACAGTAAGAAGATTACTGTAAATGTTTGGTTGACTGTGACAGGAAGAAAGATTTATTTTTAACATAGGAACCTTTTACTGGATGCTGTGTTGGAGAAATGCTGACTGATAGTTGCTCTAAACAAAGCAAGAGAAGGAAAACGAGGGAAGCAAGTGTTATTGTGATGATACAGTACCTGAAGCTGTTGTGTCTGCGGACACAAAAATAGCATCATATGGAGATGCAAATTACCCACACTCGCATGAGGGTTTAAACGCAACAGCGCACACACACATCCACCACTAGAGAGAGGTGGGAGAAGTGTGTTAGTTAGTCATGTTCATAGCCTCTAGATATCACGTGATGCTGTTTGTCCTGCTGACTGCTGACGCTTGCAAATCCACTTGGCTTGACATCAGAATGACCCGCCTGACCTCCCCCACATTTGTGTGTGTGTGTGTGTGTGTGTGTGTGTGTGTGTGTGTGTGTGTGTGTGTGTGTGTGTGTGTGTGTGTGTGTGTGTGTGTGTGTGTGTGTGTGTGTGTGTGTGTGTGTGTGTGTGTGTGTGTGTGTGTGTGTGTGTGTGTGTGTGAGGACTATTTGGAACCGAGAACATTTTGGTTGGTCCTTTCTTTCTGGCCCACGTTTAATGTGTCCTCACTAAGATAGATGTACAAATGTGTGTGTGTAGCAGCAGCATGTTTTCACATGGTTGTTACACTGCATTATGCTCGTACTGCTCACTCACTGCAAGTCTCTTTCTCCTCTCACTTTCTCTCTTCAGCAAGTACAGACGTGTGTGTGGGACGTGTCGAGCCCGTTTAAGATAGTCCTTGTGAATGCCTGTAAGGTGAACGCAGAGGAGACGGCCAAGGTAAACCCGCTCTGTCCACCTCCATGAAAGAGTCATTTATGTTCCTGTTAATGCAAGCACAGTTCCCACTGACGGTAGTAACCCATGATGGAGTACAGTGAGTTAGGCAGTGTAAAAACTGTCATGAAAGATTTCAAATTATAGCTGTTTTCAGACATGAAGTCTGGAAACTGTCTGGAGAATTTGGTAAAAAAATTGTCCTGTATTTTGCCTCTCAACCTACAGGAGATAGTGAGCGTCCTCTACGTGTATGACACTTCTATAATCCTGAGAAATTGGCATTCTTCCAGTTTTGCTACCATCGCTTCCTAGAAACATCATCAATGAGCCCCTTCACACAATTTTCCTGCTGTATTCTCACATGAGCTCACTCTGACCTATGGACATTTTACCAGGGGCTGTATCCAGAGCAGCTGACTCGGACATTTACTTTCAGCCATACAGCCCCTCTGGAAAATTGAAGAGATGTACAGACTTAAGGCTTAAGGCAGCTTATTACTTTTATTATACATGCTGCTGTGACTCAAAAACAATAGCTTTAAGGCAAATTCCGAAATTTATATGTGCGTGTAAATGACTGGTTTCTTGGATTGGTCTGCTTGCTACAATGTAATCCTATGGTTCAACTGACACCCAAATTTATTTCTCAATAAACGCTTCTGTCTGAAAAAGCTGAAACAGAATAGTTTGTAAAGGAATATTCAATTTAATTCAAGATTATAAAAACAAGGATGCTATACCCTTGATGCCCTTCCACACACACACCTTCCCCTCCTCTTCACTCAGGTCCAGGTGAGGGCGGGGCTTTTCCACGGCACAGAGCTCCTGTGCAAGCCGGCGGTGAGCGGTGAGAGCAGCGGGCGCTCGGACCACATGTGGAAAGAAAGCACCCTGGAGTTTGAAATCTCCGTCTGCGATCTGCCCCGCATGACCCGCCTCTGCTTCGCCATCTATGCCGTCATGGACAAGGTCAAGAATAAGAAGTCCACCAAAAACCCTCACACTAACAAGTACCAGACCATCCGCAAGGCAGGGAAAGTGGTAAGGTCGCACTCCGACCGACAGTGTCATATGTTTCCACAAATACATCATCTTCACAGGATCATTGATTCATGATATATATATATAAAATATCCCTGTGTTCTCTCTCTCTGGCATCTAGCACTACCCTATAGCTTGGGTCAATACCATGGTGTTTGACTACAAAGGCCAACTGAAGACCGGAGATATCAACCTGCACTGCTGGTCTTCCTTTCCTGGTATAAACACACACACCCTTTATGTCATTTTATGTCCACAAATATTATAAAATCTAAATAAGTTTATCCATTGATTTGCACCCTGCTGTAAAATCGCAACAAACAAGTGTGTGTCTGTTTGTCTTTGCCTTGCCCAGATGAACTTGAAGAAATGCTGAACCCCATTGGAACCATTCAGACCAACCCGTACACTGAGAACGCCACAGCACTGTTCATCCACTTCCCAGACTACTCGTCGCACCCTATTATCTTCCCTCCCTTCGACAAGGTCCGACAGCTGTCAGTCACAGAGCTTGGTTGAGCTCCTTCTCATAGACATCATTTTTACTTGCGCTTAGACCAATGAAAAATCCCAGTAAGCTTGAATATTAAGACACGTGACCAAGTTAGTGCTATGTGATTGTACAACACTGACCATAAACAAGTGGATGGGATGTTTGGGACTTGACTGCAGTTGAAATTGTCATCATGGTGGCGTAGTGCTCCTCATAACAGTACTTAGTGATTATGATAAAGTGGTGGCTGTTTGCATGAGAGGATCAGGACCTCCTCTGCCTACTTAATGCACTCAAGCTGTCAGTGTTGTATCTGTGTGTGTGTTTGTACTGACACGGTGTTCCCCTTGCTTTTTTCCTTTCTTTTTTTTTTACAGATACTGGAAAAAGCTGCAGAGATAGTCCGAAGTAGTGACTATGCACCCATGGTGAGTGTAAGGGGATAAGCATGTGGGCCTGCCTGAACGTCTTAATGCATTGAGAGCACATACAAGTGCAGACAGGGTGAAAACATGGTGGCATATTTGTGACCGGTTGTCCTGGGACAAATAAGCCTGCACCATCATCAAACCGCCACTGCTCACACTGTGACGCGCTCATGCAAGTATAGCCTCTCAAACAAACGCAGGCTGCTAGTTTCTTAAGAAACCCCGGTGTTGTTATTTTTGGCAGGGTGTAGCAGCAAAAAACAAGTTCAGTACAAATCAAAACTGGAGGCTCTAATCAGGTTACTTGTATGTTTTCCTGTCGAACCGCCCCTCAACCTTTTAAAAAAACATACTCCTGGGTGTGTTGCAGCCTGTTATGTAATCCTGTTATGTAGAGGGCATGCCTGAACGCAGCACTTTTAATGTGAGGTGTATGTGGGAAACTAGGATTATCACTCACTTCAAGTTAGTCTAAGTGATTTGTTACTGTATGAACAGATTCACGCAGCTCTGCTAATGTTTTTCCTCTCTAAAGAAAGTTTGCATTCAAGGACATGTGAGTTTGTATTCATATCATGTTTACCTCTAATCGATAAACATAAGACTTGTTTTAAACAGAGACATCTCAGTGTCAGTCCTGTTGGTTAAAGACTTGTAGAATTTAATTCAAGATTCATTTGATTAGAAATGTCAGGACACTTTGATACACTCCTGCCATCTTGTGGTTCCTCTCAGTCACTGCTGCTACTCATCTTTGTCTTACTCACCTTCCACATTCTGTTTCCTCTTCCAATTTATCTTCCTCTGCCCTCCTATCACCTCTTCTCTCCGCCACATCTTTATACTCCCCTCCTTCTCAAACCCCACAACCAACCACTCCTCCTCCCATCATCCCTCTGTCTCAGAGTCGTGGGGGCAAGAAGTTCCACATAGAACTGAAGGAGATCATGGAGCGTGACCCGCTCTCCCAGCTGTGTGAGAACGAGAAGGATTTAATCTGGACACTACGCCATGACTGCCACGAGAATTTCCCTCAGTCGCTGCCCAAGCTGCTGCTCTCTGTCAAGTGGAGCAAACACGAGGACATGGCCCAGGTTAGCCAGTGTGTTCACTGTTTGTCCACTTAAGTGAAGTAGTGAAGTAAATCCATCTCTTTCCCATCCACACTACGGTGACACCAAGTTTCATAGTTCATAATATTACTAATTAAAAAGATGACGTTTATTTCATATATTTTTCTATAAGATTTGTTTTTATCCTTATGTGAGGCCATAAGAGTCCTAATTCCTCCATGTAATTATATACACTCTTCAAGTTGAAAGGAAAATAACTCAACGGAGTTCAAATTTGATGAATAATAAAACTACTCTCACTCAAAGTAACTAATATTAAAAATATATGTTTTAAAAAATATTTAAAAACAGCCTGGAAATAATATTGCCTGTACCAGTTTCAGTTCTACAAATTATATATTGTTTTGTATGTCACAACGTTTATTGTTGTTTTGTGCCAAATTAACATGAGGATTTTGTCGCCACTATTGAGAACAGGATGTTTATATAGCATTTAAACTTTTTATATTGATAGAAATTATTATTTAAATCAAACACCATACATTTTTTTATTATCGGCTTTAAAACTGAAGAATATCAAAACCTCTGTTTCAGCTGCAGGCACTTCTTCAGATTTGGCCCAAACTGAGTCCCAGGGACGCTCTGGAGCTTCTGGACTTTAATTACCCTGACCAGTATGTCAGAGAATATGCTGTGGGCTGTCTGCGTGATATGAGGTAAACATGTGCATCCTCATATCGATTTTATACAATACAGTGTTTTTCTTCCTCTCATATTCAAGCTCTTGCATTAAAATCGTGTGCTGCATATATCCATGAATGACTGTCAGTAGCGTGCTATGTGTTGTCTCTTCCTGAAGAGCACACAGGCACGTAATCCTTTACAATTTACCTAAAGACTTTGAAATAAAATAGAATGTTGAAGCTAGAGAGCTACCTTACACAATCAAACAGCTTCTCTGACCCTGCTCTCTGTGCCCTCAGCGAGGAGGAGCTGTCACAGTACCTCCTGCAGTTGGTGCAGGTGTTGCGTTATGAGCCTTACTATGACTGCGCCCTCACCCATTTCCTGCTGCAGCGTGCACAAGGGAACCGCAAGATCGGACACTTCCTCTTCTGGCACCTGCGGTTTGTACAGTCTCTCTCTCTCTCTCTCTCTCTCTCTCTCTCTCTGTCTCTCTCTCTGTCTGTCTGTGTGTGTGTGAACACGTTTGTGCATTGGAAAGTAAAAGATGCGACCTTCAGCAACAGTCGAGTCTCTCTGCTGCCCTCTACAGGTCAGAGATCCACATGCCAGCTGTTTCAATCCAGTTTGCCCTCATCCTGGAAGCCTACTGCCGAGGCAGCATCCCTCACATTGAGGTTCTAAAGAAACAGGTACATCTCACACACACATTCTCTTTTAGATTTATTCACACATGATCTCACACATGTTTCTGTATCATATCTCATTCTTTATTTCAATAGCTCCGCCTCAGACGTTGACGAAACTTGTAGCCCTCACTGTGAGGTCAGAATAACTGAGGTCTATTGTTATCTGTGTCAGGGCTTTATTTATGGTATTTTTAGCCATTCACAGGGACACCAACGCAACCCCATTGACCTCTAACCTTTAGTTTTGACGGTCACTCCTCTGGACACTTCCTCCTATTTCCTCATCAGAGCAGTAATTTATCTCTCCATTTCCTGTTTTGAAGAGCCTGCACAGTGGGTTCGGATTGCAATGCTTACATAGCACGTTTAAGGAGAATGAACTCAATAATATGGTATAAACAGGGACAATTAATTACAAAAGTGATCTAGAAGGGCGTTGAGTAGAGTTCAAACCTCCAACAAAGCCCAGCTGTCCCGTTATGGAAAGCAAATTTTAATTCACTAGATTGAAGCCAAACAAATTTCACACACTTATAACTATTAGTCCCCTAAACAAGAATCCATGAATTATATTCAGAGAAATTAAACAAAATGTAAAAGTTACTTTCTTCCCTGGCCCATACCGCATCTTTCCGACAAGTTTCATGCTAATCTGTCCAATAGTTTTTGCATAATCTTGCTAGCCAACAGACAAACAAACTGAAAACTTAAATTTATATTTTAATCAGAAATGAAAATGCACTCATTATCTACTCACCACTATGCTGATTGGGGGCTGGGTGAAGTGGTTGAGTCCACAAAACACTTCTGGAGTTTCAGGGATAAATTGTTGCAGCCAAATCCAATACAATTGGAGAATTTGTGAGACATCTTCAGAGGAAAATAAAACAACTGTAAAAAAACATAACATGGTTTATACTGCTCGTGTGGCTGCATTCAAAATCGACTCTAAACGGCATCATTTACATGTGTTTTAAGCCTAAATGTCGGCTGATATCTTCTGACGAGGTGCATTCAGGGGCCGCCAGAAATGCTAACTTTTGCTAACAGCCACTTCTGGTGGACTTTTAGGCTTAAAACACGATGGAAATACCTTGTTTCAAATCGAATTTGAATGTCTGGGCTTGCAGACACTTTGATCATACCACACCAGCAGTATGGAGGCATGTTGTGTTTTTTCTGTTGTGTTAATACGTCTAAAGATGGGTCACTATGTATTATGTCTTCAATTGTATTGGATTCGGCTGCTACACTCCAGAAGTGTTTTGTGGACTCAAACACTTCACCCACCCCTCCATCGGCATAGGGGTGAGTGAATTTCCATTTCTGGGTGAACTATCACTTTAACCTCCTTGGTGGAGGAAAATATTGTTCCAACCTTAACATGATGCATCTTTTGACTCCACCAGGTGGAAGCCCTGAGTAAACTAAAGTCAGTCAATGAGCTGATAAAGCTGGGAACCACCAAAAATGCCCGGAGTAAGACCAAGGAGGCCATGTTGACCAAGGAGGCCATGATGACTTGTCTAAGGCAGAGTGGCTACTCAGAGACTCTGTCCGACCTGCACTCGCCTCTAAACCCCAGTGTCCTGCTGTCTGGCATCAAGT
The DNA here is from genome assembly GCF_947347685.1 of Pleuronectes platessa. Taxonomy (NCBI): domain Eukaryota; kingdom Metazoa; phylum Chordata; class Actinopteri; order Pleuronectiformes; family Pleuronectidae; genus Pleuronectes; species Pleuronectes platessa. The sequence goes on from NC_070630.1 coordinate 24,102,698, forward strand.
AAGACAACTCTGATATTGCTGAGTATGAGAGTTAAATGTCCTGAACACAGTAATGCAGATATTTTGCTGATCTTTGGCCATTTTGGCCATCATCATTTTCTGCATCTACATGTTAAACAGAGCCTTTTGGAAATAATGACATCACAGCTTACTTCTCTCATGTCCACTGTTGACGAAACAGATGCAGATTAGCTATACTCAAAGACATTAGAAAAGCCAACTATTGCTTTGGTTTTGAATTACTACTGTCGAAGGAAATTAATCTCACTTTTGTTCAATTTAGGTCATGTGGACAGAGATTTTTTTTTTATTGGAGGGAAAAACATCCATTTTAAGAATATCAGCGGTAGTGTGGACAAGGCTTTGTTCACATGTACTTTGCTTCATTCCCTGTCCCTATTTAACTCTTTCATCAGCGTGGAGAGGTGTCGGTACATGGACTCTAAGATGAAGCCGCTCTGGCTTGTTTACAACAACAAGCTGATGGGGGGAGACACCCTGGGAATCATCTTCAAGAACGGAGACGGTAGGGGGATCATAGAGGGGGGGACGGAGGAAGCTTTGGGAAGGAAGATACAAAGAAGAAGTGGGAGGAGGAGGGCAAACTATACTCTGGGGTCATGATCTGAAATCACTTACCATCTTCTGAGTAAATGTTTCCCTTTAAAATTAACAACTTTTATTCCACACTCACTTTCCTTTCGCAGACCTAAGGCAGGACATGTTGACTCTCCAGATTCTGAGGCTGATGGATTTGCTGTGGAAGGAGGCAAATCTGGACCTCAGGTGAGTTCTTGTGCTTAAGTGTGTGTTTAACAGACAGACCTTGTCGAGCTGTTTGTTCCTGCTCTCTGTAGGGAAGGGGAAGCTCTGGTGGGGTGCAGCAAAGGGGGGGGAGACACTTAATTACCCCATGCTAGTTGGACCTCTAACCCTTTTTACACCCAAGATGTCCACACACACACACACACAATATCTGCCTTACATCCTAATCAGATCCACACGTTTGGAAACCCTTTTTCTCTCTTCGTCATACACTGACACATCTGGAGCTGAGCACTTCAGGGTCTGTTTTGACAGTTGAGCTCTAGAACTGTGTTTCAGGTTACAGGGACATGGGTTCAGAGCTTGAACGCAGTGAGGGGACATTAAGATTATGACAAATCACTATGGTGCGGTGGATGCAGGTTTGTTCGGTGATGTCTTGCTGATGTATTTTACCTCCCGAACCTAAGCTTTGTTGTCCACCTGCAGTCGTTTTAGTTGTTTAGCTACTTGGAAATCAGCGCCCACATCAAGCTGAGTCAAAAATGGCTTAAAGGCATTTGGTTTCCATTAAACATGTGTCAGACTGCAAATGAAATCTAGAAATTACTTTGAACCTTTCTGAGGAAATTTAATCCAGGTCACGCAATCTCGCAGCCTGCTGAATGAACAGCTGGTGCCATCTTGTGGAGACAAAAGTGAAAGCAAGTCAGTTGAAGTGAGCAAAGCAGAAAATGTTATATGTTCTGTAGATCATGTGTTTCTCCAGTAATAAATTGTGTTTCAGCCGCTGGCATGGCAACATGATTGCAATTATCGGCTCTATCATCTTAAAGGTTCAGTGTGTAGAATTTAGTGACATCTAGTGGTGTAGTTGCACATTGCAGCCGAATGCCCCTTTCCCTCCCCTTCCAAACATTGAAGAGAACCTGCGGTAGCCTTCAGATGTCATAAAAACTCAAAAGGTGTTTTGTCCAGTTTGGACTGCAGTAAAAAAAAATTGCAGCCTCCGTAGAGAGGACCAACTCCTAATGTTAATATAAAGTATTTAAATAAAAAAGGCTCATTCTAAGGTAAAGAAAATTACAATTTGTACCATTTAGATGTTCACACAACATTTCTGTCAATAGATCCCTTTCAGCTAAATCTTTCACACTGAACCTTTACATTTTCATTATCAGAATAATGAGAAGGAACAGATTTCCCTTTATCAGCTGATAATTTTTTGTCCCTGATAATTATCGTTCATCCCTAACTTCAATGGCTTTGGGTTTTCATTCAGTTGTTGTTTGTCACCATTACATTTAATAGTTATAACCATAAATACAGTTTATGCAGTGTTTCAGGTGTTAACAAAATTGCATTTGCAATAAATTTGTGATTTGATTTGCCTTTATTGACCAGGCTGTATACATATTTTCCTCAGGAAATGTCAGCAGTAGAAACTGCAGCAATAATTGTGAAACATGACTTGAAGAAGTAACGATGTATTTATGTGCTCTTTGCTTCTTTTCCCTGTGCATATGTAGAATTGTACCGTACGGTTGCCTAGCGACAGGTGATCGGGCAGGGCTGATCGAGGTCGTTTCTTCAGCGGACACCATCGCCAACATCCAGCTGACCAGCAGCAACGTGGCAGCGGCGGCTGCCTTCAACAAGGACGCTCTGCTCAACTGGCTCAAGGAGAGAAACTCTGGGTAAGATGCTGATGACTGAAGCTCTTAGGAACTGCACTGACTGAAGTCTCTGAAAACCTGCTCATGTGTATCCAACATGTATGTTGTGTATCAACAGTGATGCTCTGGAACGGGCCATTGAGGAGTTCACTCTGTCCTGTGCAGGCTACTGTGTAGCCACCTATGTTCTGGGCATCGGAGACCGTCACAGTGACAACATCATGGTCCGCAGCACTGGACAGGTCAGACATTTATCTGTGTAAACGATACAGGTTCTGTTGGTTTTCCAGCTTCCACAGTGTTCACTGATGGGCTCTTTTGTCTGTCAGCTCTTCCACATAGACTTCGGCCACATCCTGGGCAACTTCAAGTCCAAGTTTGGCATCAAGAGGGAGCGCGTACCATTCATCCTCACACACGACTTCATCCACGTCATACAGCAGGGGAAGACGGGATACACAGAAAAGTTTGCCAGGTTTGTTTCACTGTGTCTGTCTTTTTAATGTTCAGCCTCTGCCAAAGACTAATGCAGTAAATCCTACTTTCAGTGTAGGTTTCAGTGTGTGTTGAAACCGTGTTAAAGAAGTGCTCATTCAACCGTAGGATCATTGGTGGTGGAACGGCGGAACGGCTTTGCATTATTTTGACAGCTGTTGATAACTTGTGTAATATTTTGTCTACTCTTTCAAATCAATGAGGACGGTCTTTGTGCTGTCGAGAACATGGTAACCAGGACAAGAATGGAGCTCATGTCATACGAGTAGAGGTCGTTTATCTGTGCGAGCATATTGTGATGTTTATTTCCACTTCAGGTTTAGTGTAAAAACCCTAGATGGAACTTGATGTGGTGTAGTAATAGATCACAGAGTCACAGGAGACACAGGTGCAGGTCTCTACATCATGGCAACAACATTTACAGAATCCATTTATGTTTGTCAATGTTTGCTTTTACTGAGCGGCACTACAGAGCTTTTCATTTTTGTCTTGGAGTTAGGTGAAAACATTTTGCTGATTGTATAACAGACCTGAAATAGCCGACATCCAATGTATGAAAAAATAACACTAGTTTAGTGAATCATTTCTATTTATATATAAACCTCATGTGAACGGTAATAAAGCAAATTCAGTTTCATTGAATATGAAATCTTTAGTGCAGATAAACCAGGATGAATGGAACTCTGCATCACTGACTGTTTGTCTATTAACACTTATCAACACAGGACAAGAGAACAGCCCATTCCAACCTGATAAGATTTAGAATCGCCACTGCTTCATTGACATAAAAAAAGGCTAAATTGATCTCAGTGCAGCACCCTCTTTCACCAGCAGGTGGCAGAGGAAGCTCAGGCACTGATGAACACTGTATTTAAGAAGAGAAATAAGCTGCAGTATACTTAAAAGAGGGAACGCTTCACACACAGGGGTCAGTTGTTTTAGCATTTAAAGTTTAGAGTTGGTAGTTTAGAGTTCGTAAAAAAAATTTGGGGAGGTAAATCACATAAGTTCAACCCTCAACGTGTGTCTCCGCTGCTGAGGTATCATATAACAACATACAGCTGGAGCGCACACTGTTTATCAAGTAGGCAAATCCTTTGGGGAAAGTTGAGATAACTGCAATAATGTGTGTTGTAATGACCTACATCCATAAAGGTATCACAGGAGCGTAAACATGTGGAGGCAGGTCCCGCACAGCATCAGTACTTTCTGGAGTTAATCTAAATAATCTCACCGATGTCTTGTATAGAAGTTCAGAGCCACTGTAAACATTACCCAGGCTGTGTCATACTGAACTGGAGGAGATTTGGTGATGGCTTAAGAACTTCTTTAAGTCATTACCTTTGTAATCACATTGACTTAATGGATTATGTATAATCATCACGCTGCTCCTTTGACATTTAAACTGCCAAGTGGTCCCAACACCTCAGAACCTTCACAGCATGGTTTCTGGAGGCTTTCTGTCTTACTGATATCCTGTGAGTGAGAGCGAGAAAATAATCTATACTCAGAATTGTTTATGTGTAAGAGAAGCAGTGTTGGTGAGTTACTGTTTCAGCAAATGTGGTATATGTGGGTTCAGTAAATGGTACATTGTGCACCAGGCAGTAAACACGTACACAAAGGGTTTTGATGGAAGTGGAAATACGGTATGTGTATATATGTTTATTATCTGTGAATGTCAAAACTAACTAATGGTGTGTGTGTGTTTCTGTTTCTGTTCTGCAGTTTCCGTCAGTACTGTGAGGAGGCCTATCTAATCTTGAGGAAGAACGGGAACCTCTTCATCACTCTGTTTGCACTCATGTTGACTGCTGGACTGCCTGAGCTCACCTCAGTCAAAGACATCCAGTACTTAAAGGTACAGCACACATATGGACTCACACACACACACACACACACACACACACACACACACACCAGTATCATACTTGTAAAACTTGCTGGTCAATCAGACTGGGAGAAGCTGCCTCTTATAGATCCGGATGTTTTCACTAGAGTTAGACTTAACCTCAGATTGTTTAAATCAACAGCCAACCTTATCAAGACCTTTTACTGTGTGTGTTTCTCTTTTGGGTAAATAGTAAATGCTCTGTATTTATATAGCAGCTTTTCTAGTGTTGATGAGCATTCAAAGCAGTTTACAGAAATGTTTTGCCACTCACCCATTCACACACACATTCATTCAGTGCATATATGTGCAACCATTTCTCTGTCACACATCAATCACAGCCTTCAGGGGCATTAATGTTTCCCAAGCACACTTGAAAGAGTCGGGATCAGACCACAGCCCTTCTGGCTGGTGGACAACCCATGTCTTGCAACTCCAGAAGTTGCTTGAAAATCATCACATTTCTAAGTTTTCTTCACTATTAAATAAATCCAGATAGAGATGTCTGTACATCTGTGGCTCCACCTCAAACAAAAAGTGTTTAGAATCCATTCAACGCTCCTTTATTTGCCAAGAAACTGCTCAAATTTGATCCTACAGCAAACGCCGATTCACATAGCTTCCATAACTACAGTTTATATCCTGTTAACAAGAACCAGGACTACACAACCTTCCCAATTTGACCAGTCAAATAGTTCATCATCAATCTAAGTCACACATACATGTCACTATGTGTTTTAACCAGGCAAACTCATAGCAAATCAATTGACATAATTGTCTATGTTTGATGAGTAACTTCTCTGACCATACCAGTTTTCATCCCTGAGCAGTGATCTATTTATTTATATATATTTGCAAATATGTACCAATTAAAACACTTATTTTTACACATTAAACAGTGAAGAAAAGATGTGCATTTATGTTTATATACGTTTTATTCTATTAATTATGGATAAACTCTAAAATCAATTACATTTCTTTGTCACAAGGGTTTGATAAATGCATCTTAGGAATTTTTGCTAATGTATATCAGCTGATTTATTAGTATTGGAAATTGTTTACGCCCTAATATCAGCATCAGCCTCCAAAACTCTATATAAGTCAGACTCTTTAATACATGTATGTATATATAAGAGATTATATAACTCGTTGCCACAATTATCATCATGCTGTTTGAGAGTTGCTATATAAATATCCATATGAAAAAAAAATATTATGAACTTCCTCATGACTTCTCCATCCTCCTGACTGATCCTCTCCTCTCTCCTACAATTCCTCTCTCCTCAGGATTCACTGGCTCTAGGTAAAACAGACGATGAGGCACTGAAGCAGTTTCGCCAGAAGTTTGACGAGGCCCTGAGAGAGAGCTGGACAACCAAAGTCAACTGGATGGCCCACAACGTGGCGAAAGACAACCGGTCCTAGAGCAGCTATGGCCCCTGAAAGTGCCGGGGCTCTGGGGCCAAGAGGACTCAGTGAAGACACAGTGTCTGAGTGTGGGGGAGAGGAAATGTGACAGAGGGGACAGTGGCACATCCACCTATATTTAAAGAAGGGAATCTAGCAGAGTATCCCAAACATGAGCAGATCAGCCCCATGTACCGTACATGCAGGGTAAACCTCCTCTCCCAGACTGCACATACCCTCAATCTCTGTACCCCCCTCACCTGGAATCACTCACACCGGCCTGGTGCCTCCGGAAAAATCCAAATTCATGGTCTCGTGACATTTCTGTGGAATCATGGTGGGTAACGTCGCTGCTCATTTTGCACAGGGACAACAGCTGATGGAGCACACAGCCAAAGGAAGGGAACTGAAGCACCCACTCTGCCCACACTAAACCTGAACCAGTCCCTACGCAGCGGGCTGGCGATAAAAAAACCATTTCGGAGCGGCCGAATTTTTGTGAAACTTTGGTGGCGGATTTGAGACTCTGCATGCATGGACTCTGAATGGGCCCCTGGACTGCATCAAGTATAGCAGAGATGTCAAAAGTCCCAAAAAATCAACACAACAACCCCACGTCTTAAAAAGAATGTGCCCAACGCCCACAGGAAGTGCATCTTAACAGTTTCGCTGTCTCAAACTGTGCCTCAAAACTGCGGGACGATTGTATTTTCTTTATGAATTTTTTGTTTCTTTTGCCATTTAAGAATATCACCAGACTTCTATACGCCAGACTATTTTAGAAGCCCACAAAAATAAAACGTGTGAGGGAAATAATGATTATAAAAGAGAAGGATTTATTAGAGAAAAAGACGCCCTTGAGCCTTTTGGTCCACTGAACACTGGAATGTTTTTAGAAAGACGTATATTTCGGTTGTATTTTAAGTATCTTTTATTTTGAAATGACAATTTGTATTGTTTATTTCAAATGTCTTCATATGAGAGCATTATTGGACAAAGCGTGATCCCCTGTGAGTTGTCGCTGCCCCGCTCGACAAAAAGTGTATAAGTATGTCAGCCTTTTAAAGCGCCCGCCCAAACCATGACGAATAAACTTACTGAGAAATAACTGATGCTTTTAACGTGGTAGGACCAAACAAAAAAGAAAATGCATTTGTATTGTTTATACTATGTTTTTAATGATCTGCTTCAGAATTGAATGTGCAAATCTGTGGCGCTCTCTTTTTAAGTGTATTTGTTTTTATACGAGCAGGTGTAGGCGGGGGGGGGGGGGGGGGGTCTCAGTAGGGACGTTACACTGCAATGCAAAACTACTTCCCCGTTCCGACGTACGGTGTTTGATTTTCGTGCAATATCCGAGTATATGAACCATATCCTATTATATAAAACCTCGGGCGCAGACCTGAGCCTGTACTGGTTTTGTCTGTTGGCTTATGTGTGATGCCGTTGTGTTTCGCACCACTAGCCTTCAAATGTCTCAGACACTGGATATTGTCAAATATACAGGCTTTTATTGTTTTGCTGGTTTTTGTTTTCATAGGAGTTTTATTAAAGTTATTTTCCACTTGGCTGCTGTTCTGCCTGTGCTCTATTTATTGCCAGAGATGTGGGCTGTGTGACCTCCCTCCACTCAGGGCAGCTTCATAGATTGTGTCTCTGATTTGAGCACTGTGATGAATAGTGATTGCTTCCTGAGCAGAAGAACATTCAGACCTATTTTTGCAATGCTTGCACCACAGGAACACGGGAACGTTGTACCTGTTCATGTCGTCCTTGAGGAAACCAGCTGAGTGTTAACTTTAAATCCTTTTTTTCTGTGAATTTGAACAATGGTAACGCTTAGAGCATCAAATTGCACATTCAAGGCGGTTTTTCCCAACATGGAGTCTCAGAGGTTGATACTACACAAGTGCTTAAGGATGGAATCGTGAGGTAACACAAGGTTACATCTGATTTCAGTGTCAAACAACCTTCTGTTCAGTTGTTTCAGGCTGCAAAGTCCTAGTTAGAGTCAGTGGCTCAGTTACAGGACACTCATTTCTACAGAGAAAACTTTGTGATCATGTTAAATTTAGGCAAGGGCATAAGATATAGTTTCTCACCGTGACTGGGGGAGCTCCGGTCTCCAAAATCATTACTCTCCAAGAGACCAGAAAACCTGCAAAGTCAATTTAGGACATGTTTCTACAGGATCGTCTCCTCCCATGCCACACAGTCTTGAGGAATATGCTTTCTGTGTTGCATGTATGGACTGTAGCCCTCCATTAACTATACCACTTACCGTGAGGGTAATGGGGTCCTGCAGCCAATCCCAGATGACATTGAACAAGTTACAGACAAAACAAACATTCACTCTGGTATCCACACGTACTGTCAATTTAGAGTCTCTAATGAACCTAATCCCAGTCTGAGGGAGGAAGACTGAGTACCTGGGGAAAACCCACACAGACACGAGGGGAACGTGCAAACAGGGAAGTATTGAAAGTAAAAGTAATCATAACTTTTGCCACTGCGAGTGTCTTAGTACTAATTAATTAATATCACATTACTTAATTATTATGATTACTTTGACATTTTTACAGAATGATGTGGCATTAGGCCATTTTCGATTTCATGTTGGGGGACCTAAATCTGTTTACAAAGTGAAACTACAAGAAATTGACTTACTTCCTCATGTCCCCAAATCCTATAAAAAAAATTCTTTAAGGTTTTAAAGATTTTTAAGGGTTAAGGGTAAGGTTTAGGTAAGGTTAACATTATGTTTAGATTAGGGTGAAGGTGAAGATTAAAGATAGGTTAGTCATCCTTGCCTGTGGTGAGCTCCTATCTCAGGTCCAGATGAAAGGATATTGAGGTGGTCCCACACCTTTGTGTGCAGGCTGGTAATCATCTGAAGTGGGTTTTTACTGCTGTTTGTATGATTCATGAAATGTGTTTCTTTTCACAGTCCCTGCTCAGTGTGAATCACTTGCTGTTGTTGGCTGTGGTTATGTAACACAGAAATCTGGGAGGAGCGGGGTTCATATGGAGCACACACAGTGGCAGTTATCCTCAGTTGAACACGTAAGCAGGAGATAGATGATGTCACAGTGAAAACTCCTCTGGAATCAAAGAATGAATGTGAGAGCAGTGGAGAAAATGGTTACAATGACGTGTGAGTATGAAAACACTGGTTCCTCCCATTCCTCTCAAAATAGACTCAGTTCTTCTTTGCATCAAATCCACAAGTTGTAGAAAATCTTTCTTTGAGATTCTGCTCAATGATGACATGATTGCATCACATCATTACTCCAGCTTTGGCAGCTGCACATTCTGCTCCACCACATCCCAGAGGTGCTGTATTGGATTCAGATCTGATGAGGAGGAGGCTGCTGAAGATCACTGAACTTGTAGCAGACTGCTTCTGCTCCCACTCTGCTTAGTGTTGTGATGTTAGACACACACCAGTGTTGTGGATTTATTCTTTTACAAGAAAAGAAATAAAAGTAGTCGTACACTTCCAGCTGAATCATTTGTGCTTCTCACTGATATAATATATATATATATAACAGCCAGGTGAAACAGCCAGTTATGCAACAGAAAACTAGGATAGGAACCTTTTTACAACCGCATCTTAAGGAAGTTTACAAAAATAATAAAATAAAGATATTTGCTCAACTACAAAATCGAAAACTACAAGATATTTTTTTACCTCCACCAAGAAGGTTTGTATTGCCCTCAGCAGGAACCCGTTCACTTTGGAGCGGATTCCATCCAAATAATTTAACATTTCATATATGAATATTTAGGTAACTGGTATCAATTGAGTGTGTGCATTTTGGTGCAGCTTGATTGGATTTAAGGGTAATAGTGGGCCTTGGTGGGGATGTACACTCTTCGGCGTGCCATTAGTCGGCATGGAGCATTATTCTGCTGGAGGTAGAAGAAGTTAAACTGTGGCTTTAAAGTGATGAACATGGTTATGAGCAGGAGACAGCAACAACAGAAAGGTCAGAACCCCCTTACGAGGACCCGTGCCACAATAGAGCAACTTTCTTTAAAATATGCAGGGCCGGCCCTGGCAATGTTGGCGCCCTAGACGAGATTTCAAATTGGCGCCCCCCCAACATACACACGCAAAGTGTCATGCATCCCGTTCAGTTCTTTTTTTTAAATCCATTCTCACATTTCGTAATCCATAATTGGCCTCCAGAAAGTTAGTACATATGCACAGACAAGTGATAGGAATCCAAAGCTGTTTTTCAAGACATAGCACACCTACACTTTGACAAGTGCATGTTTTATGAAAACTATTTCAGATAATTGAATGTCTACTGATGCATGTTGAAATGATTTAATTCTTTGGGTTTTTAAGCTATTAGGATTAAGGTGTAAACAGAGACAGTTTCTCTGTTTGAGAAGGAAATTCTCTTCTTCTAATATTAATGGTTTATCTAAATTCTTCTAATAGACCTGTAGTTTATCTACTTGACGGTTAGTTATGTACGAGGTAGGTCTTTTAAAAGCTCATGTGTTTTGAATACACAAGTATCCACCATTGCTACAACTGTGTACATATCATTCATATTGTTTTTCTGTACAACTTTGAGGGAGGTTTTCTCCCGTTAGTACAAAACTTTTATGTCGCTTGTACTGTATGCAGTGTAATTAATTTTCACCCTGACACAGTATGCTTGGTTGCACACAGAGTACCGAAGGAGATGTGTTGGTAGTAACATGTAAACCAGGATGCTGTGCTCTCAACGCATACTGCATGTGACTATGCAGTATTCTTTCATTAGCAAAGCTCATTCAGGACAACAGCTGGAGTGCAGCTGCTTGGTCACAGCCATGGAAAACTAAGTAATGATACTGATGTGTTATGTATTCTCATTTCTCAGGTTCGTGCTGCAGAAAGACGGCAATATAGTATGTTGGGCATGGACTGCCTGATATCCCCCTGTAGTGTCCATGTTTAATTCATTTTCATGCCAGTGTTTTGTGTCAAAATGCTAAAAGTGTATTTGGAAATACAGATGGGACACGTACTTGAATTTCAGGGACGCAGGTTGAGTAAAACTTAAGGAGGACTAATTTGTGTCGGTTTTGAATTCTCTTGCATTTTCATTAAGCCCAGTTCTTATATCCCTTTGTGTGTTGTAGTAGAAAAATTATCTAAACATAGTTGACAAACTATTTTGTATTCGGATAGTAAGTTTCTGCAGCCTTGTAAGAGACATTTATGACTTGTTTTTACATACACAAAATGTTTAAGAGTTGAGCTGTTTTATGGTCGGAACTGTTTATGACGTGAATAAGGTGAGACCATTTGTGACTTAATTACCCATCAAAGGAAGTAGTGGCATGTCTTCTTATCACCTAAGGAAACACATGTGAATCAGCTGCTAATGTTTAGATTCCTCTCCTTCCCCCACCATGGAACCTGTCTGGATTGGTTCAGAGGGACAGCCCTCAGTCCTCCTATATAAGATCCGTGTTTTTGACTGTTCTGCATCCTCACTCTGAGACCCTGGTGGTTTCCCTGTGTTGATCCTTTCTGCAGAAAGCCCCTTATTAAATACACGTAGATAACTTTGTTGTTTCCAGCCTCTTGTATCTCCAGATTTCCATCACAGTGTCTAACTGAACAGAGCTTTATTAGTAACTGAAGAGATGGAGTAACCTTCATCGTATGAGAGGAAAAATCCAGTAGGTTGTCCTGCTGCTAACAGTGAAATGAAACTCTCTTCTTTTTTTTCTGTTCATGCTGAAATAAAGTGGATTCACTTGGTCTGATGTTTTCGATCATATCTTTATAAAACACTTCATTAGCTTCACACATCAAAACCCTGTGGGGGGGGGGGAGGTTTTTTGAGAGAAGATTCCAGATTCATTTACCTGACTGGCACTCAGTAGAGCTCAACAGAGCCATATAGGTTCATCTCTGATCCATGCAGCTTCCTTCTACCAAGTTGTGTAGTTATTGGTCCAGTAGTTTATTACATAAACCTGTTGACTGACAAATCAGAGATGAAAACATAAACTCCTTAGCAGAGGTAATAAAACCTCCACACATTTATCAAGGAAATGTCACTAACATTAATAATAATTAGAAACACAACAGGAAATTAAAAGTAGAAAGAAATGTTTCTAGAATATCCAAATAGTTGACGGGTAATTTTCTGTTGCTCGACTTATCAATTCATTTATTAAAAGCTAATTTTCCCCTGCTACTTAGTCTATAGGGTTTTTATATTGTGTTTTATTTACATTGTATATATTGGTTTATTTTTGTTGTGCACTGGTTGCTGGTTGTACATCAAATTTCACTTGAAGGATAATAAAGATGTTCTTTTATGGACAACTTTAGTTGATCACAAGCTGCACAAACCAAACAAGAGCAGCAGAGGAACCCAGCAGCCAGCAGGGGGCAGCCTCAGGACATCACATGGAAACAAGCAACAGTTAACAACAATCTAACAATAGGTTTTTAAAGCATGTTAAATCATCCAGTATCTAAAATCCAAAAATTTAAAAGTAAGGCTGTCAAATATATGTAGTAGAATAGAAAATATTTTCACTGAAGCAGCATAGAATGACAGGGACACACACACACAATTTGTCCATGCTCTTAGAGCAATGTGCAAAAACTGCTGGCGCAGGATGTGCGCCGAAGGAGATGTGCGCCGCAGGATGTGAGCTGGGCTCTGCTCTCAAAACAGACTAGATTTCTCTCACTTAACAAGAAAAAAAAAAGAAAAAAAAAGCAAATGGGTTGATTAGACTTCATGCAAATAGTAATAACACTTTGTATACAGTTCATTTAAAGCTGATATGGAATACTGAAAAAAAATTGCAACAACTGTTCTTGTAAATGTTGATTAAAGTTGTCGTTATTACTTTGCCTGCCTCACTTTTTCATTGCCTAACCATAACATTTACTCTTAACTGTAGAAGCTTATCAAATTAATATGAGTAGAATTGAGTTCAGCTTATTGGTCCGGCCCTCCACAACTGTCCATGTTTCTCATATGGCCCCTCGGGAATATTAATTGCCAACCCCTGATTTAGAGCATCGGACCGATTCCCTCACATCAGTGGATCCTTGCCTCCACTCTGGGATATTATTTGGAAAGTTTCTTTATTTCTTGTAAGTGATGTCCTGTGCGCTCTGCGCGCTGTGACATCTGCGCGCACTGGGTCGCTCTGTGCGCCTGATGGCTCAGTCACGTTCACTGCAGTGAATTATTGATACACGCACAGTGTTAGAAGATATGATTAAAACCTGTTAATGACTCAGCTCCGTAACTCCGCGGTTAAATCTAATCTGAACGTAATTTGCTGTCAGTTGTTTCATATATTTTTTAATAAAAAGGCTCGTGTGGAACAGATATGTTGCGCAAGCAAAACTGAGCTGTTGGTTTTAATGTAAATGATGTAGTGGATCAATAATCTGGCTTCAGTTCACCACATCACGTCTGCGTCGCCACTTTCCCGTCTCCAAAACGTTTGTACGCATGGGTCAGAGTTTGCGTGAAAATACGCAAATTCTCCCGTCAAGTTTGTTTTTATAAATCCCAACGTTTGCGTGAGAAGTGGCATACGCACGTTTCAGGCCCCGTTTTGTGCGTACGCAACAGTTATAAATCCGGGGCTTTACAGGCAAAGTTGTTCACATCATGATTCACTATTGTTGAGTGGATTCCACCCACCTGCAGAGTGCCTCAGCTTGCTGTCACCACCAGAAAATGAAATGTGCTTGATTAAAAGAGAGGGCAGTGAAGGAGGAGGGGTTGACGATTCTTGAATCAATGTCACTGTCAGGGCCACCTATACGCCCACACAGCAAGTGTCCACCTCTACCCTGGGAGGTTTGCGTCATAGGAAGCGTCAGGAAAACACAAAGGAATCACGCCAGGATAGCTGAGGGCAAAAATAGCTCCTCATTAACCCTAGAACACTAACGTCGGGTGTTCTAGGGTTTCTTTACGACTCTAATTTTTCAATAATTTAGAGCCTTTTTATAGGGTCCCCCATGATACCTTTTTTTCGTTTTATTAGATGTTATATCGGGGGAAATAAAAGAAGAGTACTTCAAATTGCATTGTATTGTTGTGCATTAATATATATTTTGATGAGAAGTATTTTTTTATCGGGTATATTATATCGGGTAAAATGTACCCGACGTTAGTGATGGTGTAACTAATTCTAGGTCAGTGTTGATTGATTGATTATTGTTCTAGGGTTAAGGATCAAGCTGTAGGTGTGAGATCATAGGACTCATGCAGTGCTGCCTATGTGAGTGATGGAGTGAGAGTGGATGTAAGAGGCTTGGTTGGCGGGTGGTCAGTGAGGCAGACAGCAGGCTGTGTTGACTGGAGAGCCACCTCAGGAGGTGGAGGAGGAGGAGGAGGAGGAGGAGGTGGTGGCGCAGTCCAGATTCCTGCACCGAGCTCTTCTGCAGAGGGACGGTCTTGGCTCGAGCAGGGGCGAAGATGGTTTTGTGGAAGAAAAAAAATTTGTGAAATCTGCTGTCTCTCCATGACGTGCAAGGTCATTCACAGGCTGATGAACAGAGTCTTCAGTCGTTTATCAAATACCCTCATCATCCTCACATGTGTCGCCCGATGACGCAAGATAGATAGAGGGACAGGTTACAGCATCGCTTGTGTTTGTAAAATCCTCTTTTTAATGTCTCTAAATCAGCGGTGACTGTATCATTTATCTATTTTCTCTTGAATAGCGAATCCAAGAGAAGTTCCATGTGTTCTTCTTCCCGGAGAAAAGGGGAAGCAAGCGGAGCATGTGACCATGGAGAGAACCCGCCTGCTCATTCATACTCTCCCTCTGCAGCTGTGCAGCAGTCATGTATGTTAGAACTGACATATGTGTAATACATGTCTCTACGGGACCCTCCTTAACTTGCTGGGTCGACTTCTTCTTTCTACAGCAGTAAATGTTTGCATCGCGTTCATGAGAGCTGATTAGAATCCGACGCTTTTATAAGTAATGCCGATCATGGCTGTCGATCCCTGGTCGTCTCATGTCTGCAACCTTCTGTTTTTCCTCATTTATGTAATTTCAACACTAGACACGTTGTTTTGGATTCGCAATAATTCACAGTCTCGCGGCACCATTCACATAACATGGGGTTCCACGTGCAGCCACTGCCTTGTTTATGTAAAGCGACGGACGGGGCTCCGGACCAATGAACGAGCGCCGCCGCGATGCCGTCAAGTTCGCCATGGAGACCCTCAGCTAGCGGCCAATCGGCTGGCGCCGGGGAAGGAGCCCGAATTGAGGTCGCGAGGCGAGCTCTGTGATTGGCCGGCGGGGCAGAGCCGGAGGGAGGCGGGGCGGGTCCTGAGACCACTGTGTCAGCGCGGCTCCCATCGAGGGACAGTTCATGTGAAACCGAGCGCTTCACCCGTCGAACCGCTTCACGCTTACCGGACACCGAGCTCCACCGGAGAGACGACCCTCACCTCCGCAGCGCAGGTGGGTGCGTCTTATCTTCCAGCCGCTGGTTCGAGCGAAACAAGGCAACAAGTTGCATAGCTGAAGCCTGCGCATACGACGGCTGTCTTTTTCTGCTTATCTTTCTAAATAATGTCTCCTTCACCGTTTCTCTCCCCACCTGTGTGAGGACAATGTCCCCGAGTGCTGCGGCTCCTCCGCGGGGAACATGTCGCCGGTTCGTGGCGGGTCTCCTCGGCGCTTCATCCTCTTATACAGAACTGTGTCAGTGTACCGTGCGGCGGATGCAGGTCAACCTGTGTGCGGTTTCTGGATAGCAGGTCAATGGCAGCTCGATGTGTGATGGAAGTAATGTTCCCATTAACACAAATTGTTGCGTTTAACTGAATTAGACACATTTTAGACAAATGTCATTCAGCGGATATTAAGTGTCCGAATCGGTTGATAGGTGTTATTTCTAGCTCCGCGCAGTAAGTTGCGTCCTGCTCTCACACACATACACACACACACACACACACACACACACACACACACACACTCTCACTAACCTGTGGATTCTAGGTCGACGCATTAATCCAGTGTTTTGATGTTAAATAACTGATCTGTATGTCGCTGCTGGAGCTTCATTAGATAACCACTGGGAGACTTGATGCTGGTTTTGACCCCTTTATTTGCACATTTATATGACAACATTACAAATAATAACATATTGAGAGGTGTAGTGTAATGGCAACTACTGACATGTGTGTCACTTTCATTTCAAAGCGACTTAAAAAAAGTACTTTCAACATCTATGAGGGGGAGTTGAGGGGTTCAGACTGAGGATCGAACCGGCGACCCTGTGGTTGGACAAGCCGCTCTACCCCTAGCCACTCTCAATACGCAAACACTCGTGTAGACTTGACATGAGGGAATCTTGTGTAATTTCAGTGTCAGATTTCAATGCTCCTCTCATTCGCTGGTTCCAGGTGAAAACGTGTGGTTTTATGAAACAAGGCTGCCACTGCTCCATCTCCATGTGGGTGGAGCAGCAGCGGCTGCATAAGACCTCAGATCTGTGCTAGTGTGTTGGTAGTATAAGCGCGTAAGCTGGATTTCTTTTTCATTATGTCACTCTGCTGTTCTGCTTCTGAGGGTTGCATGCTGGCGTTGCCCGCAATAATGTTTTGCTTGTGCTGATAGTGAGCCCGAATGGAATGGAACAGATCAATATTCTGGCTGCTTGCATAAGTTTTGAGGTCACAGCTCTTTAACTAAAATGATGCCAACACGAAAACAAACCTCTCCATTTTTCGCCCTTGTTATATTTTAAGTGGCAGCGTTTCCTGTTTACCTAGTTTTATAATATTTTGAAGCATTTATGGTTGGCTTTTCAAGGCTTCATCCCCCTGCTGCATAGACTCCACACTGTTTCATGTAAACTGACTGAGTAATAAGTATCTTGGACTTGTATATTGTTATTGTTAATAATAATGTGATTTGAGTGATATGCTCTCTATCATGAAGTTAGACTTCATATTTTCGTTGCTTTTTGTTTTGCCCTATTTCTAAATGATGCCTGTATGTCTGATCAAATCAAATGATATAACATGCTCTCAACGATAACGACCCTTGATTGGCTGACATCATGGTAACCTGTTGTTGGTCCTGGTTGGCCCCTTGCAGCAGCCAATAGAAAGTCGACTTCGAGAACTTGGCTCCAGCTTCTGCTAAATTCCAGAGTGGGTCATTTTCTAAGGTGGCAGCGGATGAGTTGTGTCTGGAAAGTCTGCTGGTCCTTTTATTTGTGGCTCTTTAAAGGAGCCAGAAGCGTATATTAAATATAGAGAAGTTATGTAAAGCAGCTATGTAAAGAGTGCAGAATAGACATGTTACTGAATGTACACACTTATAAAAGGAGCTGCAACCAAGAACGGTGAAATATTTTAGATTCGGCTCCCGTCCCTGTTGCCAGGGTTTCTGGTCAGGGCTGAAATGGATATAATTCGCCAGTTTAAAGTTGTAGGGCACTTAAGTTTTTCCAGCTGTTCTTTAAATTAACATAATTCAATGTCTCGGTATGTCTAAAATTTCACACTCGAACAAATAAAAATATTGGCAGATGTCAAAAAAAGGGATCAGAAACAAAATTGAATATCAATATTCAATATCTCTTATTTAAAGAATGACTTCTTTCTCATTATGTTGCCTCCCTAATTTTTCTGACATCAACACACAGTCATGAAAAGAAGCTGCCTGGAAAAACTGTTGAACATCGCTCTATGCACGAAGATGCTAAGGAACACTGCACTGTTGTGTGTGAGCTTTCCAGCAATTATACCAAACCTTTCGTTGTAATTTTAGTTTAAAATCATCTTCAAAGAGTTATGTGATGCTTGGGCCCAGAGGGGGGGTCACCTTGTGCTCAGTGGACCGCTGCAGTTTAAGTAAAGAGGTGTAAACTATGGTGTACATAGGCTGAACTACCTTTGTTTACTGTGGACCTACTTTGCTTTCCTCTTGTGTTTTTATCAGGCTAATTTATTGCACAGATGTTACCAGTGAAATTCAGTTGTCAGGCTTTGTGTAAGTTGGTGTATTGGGATTTTTAATACATAACACGACAAACAATTATCTCCTGGCACGCATGATAATATTGTAACTTGTGATGCAGAGGCAGAGCTGTCTTTTTGTTTCTATTAGTTCATTAGCGATGAGAGGGAGCGGCATCGGCTGCAGGGAAAAGGGACGGCTTGAATAGCACAAATGATTTCAAGCATTTTGTCTTTCCAGCATTCATATGAGTCATGATTGAAAGTCAATGGTTTTGTTTGTGAGCTATTTCCACTTCCGCAGACCTTGTGAAAAAGAGAAATTTAACTGGATCAAACTGTTCCAGGGCTTGAATCCACACAGAAAGGGCAAACTGCTGCCTTTTTAACTGTGCTGTTACTGTGTGTGTATGTGTGTGCAACAACAAGAGCGCTTTATCTGCACTGCTTCATGTCTGTCTTCAAAAAAAGGCTGACATCAAAGGCTGCACTGACTGAGTGTGGTCAAACTGCATACTTGATGATTTAATTTAATGCCCATTGATTGGGTCTAACTTTAGAACCAACTCTTAATCTTCCATTTACAGAAGTCCACTTTATTGTTAACAGTTTGTCAAAGTAATATTTCCCCTGTGTCTGTTTTATTTTCCTCCTTCAGACTGCATCTAACCTTCAGAGGCATCAAGTCTTTCTACGTCCCAGTGCCACACTCTTCGTAGCATTTCCAGGTTGAAGGTGACCTGATCGCCACTCATTTGCCCATTGCTCCATCCCATGTCTGAGGACAGGGATCCAAAGCACTACCTGTACTCAACCCTGGACAGTCTTAAGCGGAACCGGGAAAGGGTCAGCTTTCGCATGGAGGAAGAATCAGGCTCTCCCTGCGGCTCCATTAGCCAACTTCACCATATGGCCAACAGTTACAACGAGGGTTGTGGGCGGCGGGATGGGGTCCAGCTGGAACCACAGCTGGGTTTGGCCTCCGAGGGGAGCGACAGCAGCCATGAACACCCGGCCTCGGCAGGCTCCCCTCATGACGATAGGAAGCGGGCGCGCCCGACCTTACACGAAGATGTAGAGATGGGTGGCAGCGGCTCAAGTGGGAGCGGGACAGAATCCCACGGTAACGAATCGCACGGCAATGATTCCCATGGCAATGAATCTGTGGGCAGCTCCAGTGGCAATGGCAAGGACTCGGCCCTCCATGAGTCGTCAGCAAGCAACAAGAGGTGAGGACACATCTTGTAGTAAGTGAAGTACTTATCCATCACAAAGGGGGAGCGGACAATCTCCGTCACTGAAGTAGGGTTCATTAAATGTAATTGAAGGCCCCATTTTTTCGAAGTTATGTTTGTCTGAGTCACTGTTGTTATGCAGTTACAGCGACTGTCAGAATGAGAGGAGCAGTGGGAGTTGTATTCCTCAGTACGAGACAAAAACATTACTCTTGGCCCAGTTTCATGTAGAGTGAATTGTAATCACATTCCAAAGTGAAAACAAAGATATTTACTGATATATCAACAGATACTCAAATAAAACCTTGTGTAGATGATGATAGAATGATTTTGAAACAAATTCTGTTTTTAATAAGTTTTTAACCCAAAGCAATTCAGAGATATCAGGCTTTAAATAGCATGTCCCCATGTTATCAGTTTGAATAATGTTTTCACCCCTTTTGTTTGAACAAAACAGCACAATTACTTTTACATAACCAAGTACTAATGTTATCTCAACCAAAGTACAATCCAGTATGATGTAGACAAAAATGAAGCTCAAATATCAATATAGAATCAATACTTCATTGAAACCACAAACAAGGAATTTAAGAACTATTTTATGATGTTCTGTTATGTTGTGAGTATATTTAATTGCTTGATTACAAAATTTGTATCAGACAATCGATGACCTGCCCTGCATCATCAATAGCTATATGTATGAAACGTGTTTCAAACAAAATCAGCAGTTAAAAACACATTTATTTATTTCCTTAGCCGTCGTCCTTGTTCCAGATTTCATATACTGGAAAAAAGAGTTGGGCCCAGTTATTTATTCCATGTTAGCTACTCTCAATATTTGTGTGGACTAATTCATTCAGAGAATACAGATGGTATTTTTATAGCACACTCTATAACACCAGGTCCCTGACTCACTTGATATGTGTAGTCTAATGTGTTGTTTTTCTGGAAATCTAGCTGTTCTTTCATAATGCTCTGTTGAAGGGTCACTCTGTACCCCGTCTTACATAACATGACCTCTTGTTTCTGGTTCCAGCTCCAACTCTCACAGCCCGTCGCCGCCTAGCAGCTCCAACGCCTTCAGTCTGTTGAGCTCCGAGCAGGACAACCCGTCAACCAGCGGCTGCAGGTTTGTACACCTCTCACATTGCCCCGACCTCAGCGTACACGCACAATTAGCATACCCCATATATTAGCTACCCCTCCTCCTCATCACACTCTAGAGTGTGAAAGTGCTAATGAGACCTTGTCATTTTGATACACGTGTATCTGTCTCATGTACGCCCTGCAGCAGCGAACAGTCGGCCAAGGCTAAGACTCAGAAGGAGCTTTTCAAGACCCTCAAGGCGCTAAAGATGCACTTGCAATCGGAGAAAAGGAGCAAGGGCAAGTCCAGCACCATCAACACGCTCAAGTATGCACTGCGATGTGTCAAACAGGTGAAAGGTAAGAGATACCTCTCTTTTCATGCACATGATCGCACACTTATTCACATGATCAGTGTTGGTGATGATTGACGAATGCACTATTATGATCCTTTTCTTTAGTTTAATAAATATTTTTGAGGGATTTTGACCAATCAAGGGGCATCCATTCAGAATCATGTTCCCCGATTTCTGAATGTGGATGTAGCATTAAAGTCTTGTATAGTATTGAGATGCAAGCATCTTACTCGCCACATACAATGTGAATTGATTTTTGCATTGATCCATGTCTACTTTTGTTTTGCAGCCAATGAGGAATACTACCAGATGCTGATGATCAACGACAGCCAGCCATCAGGGTTTGATGTATCATCCTACACCATTGAGGAAATCAACCGCATCACATCTGAATACACCATGAAAAACAATGTAAGTAGCTCTAATCTCCAGTTGAGGGCAATGCAAAAATTGGCTTATAATATAAAGTAATTATTTACTTGATCCAAACAGAATAGTTATCTGGGTCATCCTGAAATGAAAAGACACTTAACAGATTGGTTTTGATTCCGACTTTTTTCCCCTGTAGGATATATTTGCAGTTGCCGTCTCACTCATCACAGGAAAGATTGTTTACATCTCAGACCAGGCGGCATCCATTTTGAACTGCAAGCGGGAACGCTTCAACAATGCCAAGTTTGTGGAGTTCCTAACGCCACAGGACGTCAGCGTGTTCTACAGCTTCACCACGCCCTATCGGTTGCCCTCTTGGAGTATGTGCACTGGAACAGGTACCAGACTCAAAACTAAATTCATATAACTTAACCTAAGTTCTTTTCACAGACTAAGTGACAAACTGGAGCAACACAGTACCAGACGTTGTGAATGTAGCTATTAGATTTCCATCTCCCTCGAGGGACACGTGTAACACCCACAACACCTCAATATACACGGGTGCTATTTTTCCTCATGTAACCCCCCCCCCCCCCCCCCCCCACCCACCCCCCCCCCACCCCACCCTCATGCACACACATGCTCATACACGCATATCACATATTTCATTAACATGCCTAATCGCATATTATCGACCTCACACCTTCTCAAACACCTGCCACATATTTGGTAAGGGCTTTATTTGGTACATGTGCGTAAATCAAATGCAAACCAGCCCATAAGCTGTGAGATAACTCAGATTGTGAAAAGCAACATAGAAAACTGCCAGTAAACTGAACACGCTGATATCTTCCCGCCACACCAATTGACTAGTAGTGATAAGTGTACTATATTCAAGCTGTAATATTCACGTATTTACAGTCTAGAGTGAATTTAGAAAGGGACTCCATACTTCCTGGAATTCATTGTTTGAATCCTCAAGTGAATATTGATAGATTCTTTTTCAAGTTTTAAGCTGGACATGACATCAGTCACTCTTCCTTTTAATGCTCTTTTAATAATTTAATAATTAACAAGACTTAACCACTTGTGCTATAGTTGATTGTGTCATCTCACTTTAACAGCAATTGTCTAAGTGATTACTCAGCAGCTTCCTGTTTAAATAGAAAGTTATTTATAGTGCTTTCTCCCTAGTGGTCTTCAAGCTTGAGTGGCATAACTGTGTGGAGTATGAGTTCATCCATGCATTGGGTGATGCACTCATCCCACTTTGTCCCCTGTCCCTTATTTAGAGTCGTCTCCCACGGAGTGCATGCAGGAGAAGTCCTTCTTCTGCCGCATCAGGTCAGTAACAGCAGCTTCTCTGATCCAAAGTTTCCTCTGAGTCGTAGCAGGAGGTCAGTGAGCAGGGAGGAAGTCAGCAGCTGTGAGCTTTTGAACTGGAGCTAAAATGTAAAAATAAACAGCTTGAATGTACAATTTTTCGGCAGGATCCATCGTAATCATATACTTGATCTATGACTATAATATATATTTTAATAAGAGTTAAAGAGCAACTGAAACTAGAATTAATTTAAGAACGACTTACTAAGCTTACTTTAATAAATGTTATTCTTATTTTTTCTCTATCCGCTCTTTGAAGCAACAAAGTTAAATTGTCAGTTTTTAGGCAGACTGGTACAAATCTGGACGAATAGTGAATTGTTTTATAATACTGTGGGTGTTATGTGTTTCAGTGGAGGTAAGGAGCGTGAAGGGGATCTTCAGTATTATCCATTCCGTATGACTCCCTACCTCATGAAAGTCCAGGATGCTGAGCTGGCTGAGGAACAGTTCTGCTGCCTCCTGCTGGCTGAAAGGGTGCACTCTGGATATGAAGGCGAGTCCCACAACCACAAACACATGCTGTCACGCACATATGGATTGGACATTTTGACATGCACTAATAATGATGTCTCATGTAATACATATTATGGCACATTACTAAATTTGCTGTGTCGCTGGTGTGTGACAAACAAGTCATCTACTGAAAATACAAAACTGGACTCAATGGCTGTGTTTACCTCTAAAAACAATAATAGGAATAACCTGGAAACACTGCATAATTCAGAATGGTGCTACAAATTATTCATGAGAAACAAATCATGGTGGGCAAAGACATTTTTGATTTGATATTGAGTATTTGCAGCAATATTGTATCAAAGTAATATGATACTAAGTTCTAATAATGAATTTTAATCTTGGGATCAAATTATGAATAAATCACACCGCTCATTTCAATAGAAACATATTTAGTGTAAATTTTTCAAATGAGCTACTTTGATTATAATAATGGGTTGATGTTGCACATTTCTATTCAATTTTGCCCCCTTTGGTAATGAGTTTGATATACAGACCGATGATAGTAAAGCTAATCTTGATTTACGTGCCATTAAAAGTTCAGTCAAAACAAAAATACATATAATTAAATCAAGCATGCCTTTTGTAATCCCCATTCCCAATCCAGCCTCTCCTGCATGACAACACAGAGTAATGCGGTTTAGGGAAAATAATTTCATTCGAAAATGTGTGAATGAATAATAATAACTCTCTTTCTCTCGACAGCTCCCAGAATCCCCCCTGACAAGCGCATCTTCACCACCACACACACGCCTAACTGTGTGTTCCAGGATGTGGATGAGAGGTCAGTGGATTGAACGTGCTATAATTCTACAGAAGTACTGTACTGCTATACTGTCATGTCTTGTGTGAGCTAAGGGCAGTTTCCTACTTTGTCAGAAAGAGTAATTATGGTTGTTTCTCCTTCAGGCTGTTCTCTGCTGGGTTACCTCCCTCAGGACCTGATCGGGACCTCTCTGCTGCTCAATCTGCACCCTAGTGATCGACCCTTAATGCTGGCTGTTCACCGCAAGAGTAAGAACCTCTTTCATTCACTTGATCTTCTCATTAGAGTCTGTTTTCTAAAGTTCAGTTCAGTAGTTATTTAAATGATTTGACACCTGACATATTTTGGCAAGTAAAAAACTGCTTGGTTTATG